>NC_142678.1:4214669-4417169 GCF_964200805.1 Pocillopora damicornis
AAGGGCAGAAAGAGAGTGATTTTGGGGAAAAAATTCTACTTTACACTCATGTGCCACAAAATTAAGTTTGGCAGATGAAAATAGAACGTAGTTGGTCTATAAAATTATTAGGGATAAGACGAACACTGACTATTCAACTGGTTTTGCACATGTAATTATTCTGATAATGAGCAATTGATCATACAACTCATAATTTTCCTCGTCTTAAGCTTGGCGACATGTTCTCGTCTGATCTACGTGTCTTCATCTCGCCTGGTAGCGGCAATCCATTTCGATCTCAATAAATCATTCGAAGGAAAGTTAAAGAAAGATAAATTCTCACCAATTTTATTTCGTTTGTCGTTACTACAGAAATGAACGCAGCAATGATAATGGGCCATGCTTGCTTGAAATCTTCACTCAAAACACTTTAATGTAACACAACCCTATACCTTGTGCCCGTCCAGCCTCGATTTGGTGCCTCACGCAATCCAAGATGGGGCTGCGTGATAAAGAGCTTATCATTTTGCATTTTATTTTCGTCAAACAACTGCGGTATGGCTTCCTCGTGAACATCACGTGGGCAAAGTCCGGAGTCCTGTTGACTTAGTGCTGGGCTCGTTTAAGTTTACTTCCTTGTTTGACGCTTAGTTGTGTTTACAACTGTGAATGGTTGTCCTATAGTGTATACCAAAGATGATTTCGGCAAAGGTTTCCTTTGTGGTAATTGTGCTGGTGTGTTTCTCTGTCTCTTCTAATTGTCAATGTCCAGCGCGAGACTGTGATGTCACGTCTTGGACATTCTGGAGTCGGTGTACTTCAGACCAATGTGGGCAGTTGGGAGCTCAAAGTCGATCAAGAATGATAGTAACAAGGCCTACTTGTGGTGGAAGAGAATGCCCTGACAACCTTTTCGAAACTCGTCAGTGCTATGGGGGAAATCCAGTTGACTGTGAACTGAGCGAGTGGACAAGTTGGAGCTCTTGCACAACTCCTTGTGGCGCATCGGGAACGCAATCTAGCTCTCGTCACCGAGTTCTTACTGAGAAGTGTGGCGGTACATGTTCGTCTTCTCTCTCAAGAACAAGATCCTGCTTACAGACCAGTTGTTTCAATGGGGGAAGTGTACAAAATGGAGCATGTCGCTGTCGAGATGGGTTTACGGGAAATTGTTGCCAAGGTAACTTGCTAAAGAGAAAAGAAAAGCTCCTCTATAAACATACACACAAGCACATCTTAATTTTGGAAGCTTATTTTGAACAGAAAATTGAAGGACCAATTTTTTCGAAAAATATTTTGGACCCAAAATGGAGAACAGAGACGGTCAAAACACAACAATGTTTAAGACAGGTCAATCGGGAACAACTCGGCCATCTTTGCTTGAATCTGCACTTTAATATCAAGGTTTCTGAGCTTTCTCTCCATCGAAACGTTTGAGTGCACTCCCACAGATATGTACCACCGTGATGATCAGTTCGATTCTTATGCACACACGAGTAGCACTTGGGTAAAAATTGGTGACTTTCATGTAGACTTCACTATCTCCGAATGTTGTGAGATTAAAAAGTCTCTCATACTTTTGAATGAAGAACCCAGCTTTCAAAAGAGAGTGACGGTATCTGTTAAAATGAATCTTGTACTTGCGTTACAAAATTTCGACGTTTGTTCTCATCACTTATTTTCACTACGAATGTCATTGTAGTAAATGATGAGATTTGCTGACGGAAAGTGTGCTTCATTAACTTTTCCATTTCTGAGAAACAATAAGTCATTTTAACTGGAAAGTGTGTCTTTCTTGGAAAGGATGCTTCATGTGTGCATAACTGGCGAGAGGTTCCACGTGATGAAACAAACGAATAAACCATGCATTCCAGAGGAAAAGTACCCAATAAGGTTATATTAACAAATCGATTTCTCAACGGGTTGGAAATAACACAAAAATGAGTTTATTTTTCTGTTTACATTAAAGGAAAACATTTGAAATTGCGAATAGTAAGACCCAATTCTAAGAAAATGTAGGCTTTGTTGGACGTGCTGCATATCATACAAGCGAGATAAACTTAATTGATACGACCCAGACACTGCTGAAGGTTTTTCTTTCTCATTGCTAATAATATCTTTTGTGGTTTGACCTCACGTCAGCAGTAGAAGCAAAATAAACAGAGCCTGTTTATGATTAAAAAAGCGCCAAAACACTCTTTTTGTAACCACTACTCATTTCACTCGATGGCAAGGTATTCCATCCCGTTGCACCATTGCGCGCTGTCGGAACATTACTAGTGAGCAGAGAGTATTTGATTCGAAGGAGACGTATTGCGTGCAAATTAAGATGCTTATTTTGAGTGTCACATTAAAAAATCCGGGGCAATTCCTTGATGATGAATTAGAGTTTTGCCTACATTTTCATTCTAGAGGTGCTGCTGGTATGGCTCGTTGTGATTTCTAACTGTGCTCTTTGACAAAGACGCCGTCTTTTTCGGTCCTTGAGTACGAGTGCGAGACTGCGATACCAGCCTTGAAAAAATGAGCCAACGCGTGCGGTTTTCCAGAACGTGCTTCCAAGAAGTGTCTATAGCAAACTATCTTTGGCATTTCTGAGGAGACTTCTCGTTTTCGCTTAACTTATTTCACTGAATAGTCTTGTAACTCATCGTTAAAGATATTTCGATTAATGTGAAATAGTGAAGTCTATAGTCAGACTGTGAAGTAAACCACGACCTTAAGACATCATAACTCGGAAAAGGGCTAAAAAAAATTTGGTTTTCTATTTGTGGTATTTCGGTTACCAATCTTATCTCTTTCACTCAAAGGAAGCAGAAGAGTTATATTTGGCTGTATTTCCAAATAATTCCTCTCAATAATAGCTGCGTAATGTTTCCTTGCTGACTGACCGTCGATACATGCGACCACGTCTGTCATCCTATCTGCAAGACGACTACTGCATAGCTTAATGACGGACCTTTTTCAGGCGAACGGAAGCAAGCACGAAGCGAACCGGAGGCGAGACACGTGCGAAGGAAGCAACCCGAAAAAAAAAAAGCTCCTCCCTTCGCTCACGCCTGGCGTTTGCCTCCGTTCACCTGGAAAATGAAAAAATAGTAGGCCTGTTCTGCAGGCTATGACATTTAATTCTCGTAAAAAAGTTTCCAAGCTTGTCTTGTGCGGAAATTTTACTTTTTTTCCTTTCTTGCTGCGTCGTGCAGCGAATAGGATTTTATTACATATATAATAACGATCATGCTCCTTTCAATGGATAACATCTTTGTTTATATCTCTGCCTCTTGTAATTTACGGAAATTATTTGAAAAACCGGCGTACACGAGGCCTTCCAAGCGGGTTTTGATGTCGCCTTGTCACTCGTTTACCAACACTCCTTTCGCCTATTTGGTTAGGGAGATACTATCATACATACACAATTTGATTTTATGATGACATCCGCTCAGAGGTTGTTGAAACGTCAGTCATTACCACCGACAACAGTCCTTCTTAGAAGCACCCTCGCCCGGACCATAGGACTACACGATGGCATGCTAACCCCGGATTCAAACCATTTACTTCTTGTGTAATAACTAAAATAATTTAGCACAACTTTGGTAAAGCCTTTTTTTTTTTTTTTCAAAAAGTACTGTAGAGCACCCTTGTTTTCACATCATGTTTTCTTCTAATCGCAGCTTTTTTTAATATCATTCACGCCGGGCTGGTGAGCGCTCTGAAGCGGAACAATCAGCGTCCACAAATATGGCGTTTGTGACCGTGTGGTTTTTAGAGAAGCCTGGAACTGAGTTAACGCCTGTTGAAAACTGCCTCCGAGCGGTCCTGGAGTTAGTCCGAAGGCGCCAAAACTCGAATGTGCTGAAAGTACACAGTTTTCCCGTCATTTTGATACTAAATATGCCATGGTTTCTTCGATGTTCGCTTAGCAAGAGACAGTAGAGGAAATAGTAAAAGAAAAGGTAAGGTTTATTTGTCGTTTCTATCGTATTTTTGGCTAGGATAGTTTTTTAAGTTTCTCTACTTATCCGAGAATTTGTGCTACGAACCGAAACTTCAAAGCCTTGACAAAAGCTCTATGATTTTTGTTTTCCTAATTTTGCCTTCTTTCCTTAGTTTTTTATGAGTTAATTTCTAGGATGCCGCACACAAAGAACACGCGCTTTAACTTGGCTCAATTCATGAAAGCTCGCAAGGTTGCAAGGCAGAAAGCTGTTGATGAAAATCGCAAGCTATCGGCAGAGTACAAAAAAGTCCAGCGAGCCCAAGAAAAGGTGAAATAAATTATTTGTCCAGTATTAATGTTTTTGGAAGATTTTTATTTTCAATATCAGAGAATATTGTAACAAAGGATTATAGGAAAGTGGTGGAGGTCCGTGTGTAGGGAGGCTTGAATTTCAATTTTGACAGGGTAAAAGCTTTTTATGTGTTTAAACTCTAAATGACACTTGAAATTAAACAATCAGTGCTTATGAAATCACTTGTATAATAATTGCTTTCAGTTGGCCACAGTCAGGGAACACTTCCAAGACATAACAAATGAATTAGAAAATATTCCTGTGAGTATACTCTTGATTCTTTATTGTGGTTGTTTTACCAGTACCAGTAAGTATGCAGCAAAAAACTGCTGGGTGCAACCTCCAACTAAATCTGTAGGTTTTCATTGATTAGTGGTTGGATGAGGTTTAATTTTATGCCAAATTTTATTAATAATGTGAACAGAAAAGTATTCAATTTTGTAAAAATAAAAAAAAAATATTTTGCAAGTTCAATTTCGGTGAACTAACCACTTAACACAGAGCCAGTGCCAGAATGACAGCCATGGTCAGGCTTCTATGCCGGTACCTATGCAAGAAACCTGAGCGAGTGCCTGTGTTCATTTGGTCAGTAAAGACTGTCATAAATGACAGTGTCTCTAAATTGTAAACATCAACATATTGAATGTAAGATTTGGCTAAATATCTATTTTGTTATCATCCAACCACATCTAATTTAAATAATTGTGTTACTACCCAGTGTCTAATTTAGCAATATTTTAGTCACAGGGACAGGTATCTCAGGCACGAACAAGAAGCCCTACTGCACTTGTCAATGGAGAATCAACACTGGGACCAAGGACCGCAAGAAAAAGGAGGCATGAAACCATTGAAGCTGCTGCCAAAATTCATGGGAGCTCAAATGAATGTTCCTCAGCCTGTTTCGAGGGAATGTTTGACACTCTGCAAAAGAGATGCAAGTTAGATAAGTTAACAAAATATGTGACAGAGAACAAGCAGTTGACCAATAGAATAGTTTGTAAAGAGTATAAGAAGAGTGTGTTAGAATTTGAAAAGTCAGATGACAACATTGTTTGAAGTATTGCAACATATTATGCAAGTGGTGTAATGGGGAAACGAAAGTACAAAAGTGTAAGACTGGTGCTTTCAATGAAATCAAATGAAGGCAAACCAGGGAAAAGAACAAGTATTTCAATTTGTAAAGGCTGTAAGGTTCCAAAGCTTCTAACTTATAGTAACCTTGTAGAACAGTTAAAAAAGATTGACATTGGGACTGTTCATGAAATTGACCCAGACTATCTAGAGGGCTTAGAAACTGAAAACCAAGTCAATGGTGCATATAGAGACTTGAGACAATACCCACCACTTGCTGTGTCCTCTTAATAAATGTGATGGTGAAAGGCGTTTCAGAAGTTATGGAAACTTTTGAAGTTCCTTTTCTTGTTCCTTTACTCTGCTTAATAAGGAATTCTCGGACTGAGTCTCTGCCTAGCTCAGATAACTAGGCAAAATCTCGAATCAGTCTGTTCTCTCTGTTATAGTAGATTATATCTGTGTGTTTTTCTTCGTTGTGCACAACACCATAAGCGGAACGGGCCTTTTTAACCATCTGTAAAATTAAGGAAAATATTTCCGAGGACATCGCCCTTTTAAACTCTACAGTCCAAGCGCTTCGGGCCTTCATTCTTGGACTGAGGCGCCTATGGAGCATCTTAAGCCACATCTTCACTTCTCCTTCCAGGAGCGCTGTCGCTGGAATTTGTGACATTTTAGCTCGTTTCAAAGAGCTTTGGCCCACACGGTTTTTTTCAAAAATTGAAGTGAGAGCTGTTTTACTTCTTCTTCAAACAAAAAGAAATCATCGACTTCATCACGTAAAGGACGAAGAGCCACAATAGCATTCAAAATGCTATTTTCAGCCGCCATTTTGAAAACTGCTTTGTACTTTTATTCGCATTTCCGCTGTACAATCTCAAACAACAGCGGGCGACAAAGTTCCACTTCACGGCACGCGCCAGCCCGGCGTGATTTGTAGAGGAAATATGTAATGGCCCTTCGCCAGCAGTTGACTGTCAACTTAGTTCCTGGTCAGAGTGGAGCCATTGTACGACAGATTGTGGTGTAGGAGGATTACAGACTAGAACTCGTCAGCGGACAATTTACGAGAGGTGCGGAGGTTCATGTTCTGGAGGGTCAGACTTAAAGATGGAACGATCCTGCCCTCGCAAGACTTGCTTTAATGGAGGAAGCTTAATGGGTGGAGCGTGTAGTTGCAAGGAGGGATATACTGGTTATTGCTGCGAGAAAAGTGATTATAGACAAAAAAAGGCATAATTATGTTGAAATTATGTTGAAGCATGTTTCCTATAAAGGCTTAGAATGATAGAAACTGTCACAGGGGCTGCCTTGTAATCCATGCATTTATGATGATAAAGATAAGGTGGTGAAAGCCAAAAAGGAAAAAAAATGTAGAACTGAATTTAACTTTTTTACTAAGTGGGTCTTTATAAGGTAGGTGTGACGGTTGTCAAAACACACCTGTAACTTACTTCATGCATTAAAAAATGAGAGAGTTGGGTACAATGATATGTGTTAGCGAATTCTGAGTAATTTATTCAACACCTGCAAGTTTTCAGTCTTACTCACCTATGTCAGCATTTCAAAGATAATTCTACAAAGTTTTTTTTAATCTTACCTTATTGCTTGAAGCGCAGAATTAGGTCACTGATCATTCAAATGACTTCCTTGTTGATCTTGGTGAATTCATTGCTTATCATATTTCTTCTCCTTTACAGATGAAGATGAAGAAACAGGCACAGGCTCATTCTCAGTCACCCTTGGCGTGTCGCTGTCTGGTGGTTTTAGCCTCCTCTTCTTTTGCTTGTGCGGTTATTGTTGTTATCGTTGTTTTTGTAAGAACTGAGCCCGGGCCTTTATTTCTCCGACGAAATAAGTAATGAAATGCCACCAAACACTAAACCAAAATGCAACCGCACTTTAGTGGTAAGCTGGTTAGGGATCTCGATCGGATAATTGTTCGAGTTCGCACGAGGCGTTAATTTATTTTCGCCTTAAATCAGTTTAAACCACATAACCTTTTGAGCTGCTTTTTATTGTCGAAGCGTAGCTTTCACGTGGTACTCCGTAATATTTTTCTTTTAGGATGCTTTGCTCTAAGTTCCAAACCCGTACTTTAATTTATACATTTTTTTTACTGAGAGGGTTTTTCTTTTATATACCATCCATGGAAAATGGTGTCACTTTTACTGCATACAACAATGAATGTATCAGGTGATTCTATTTTTCAGTCGGTTGTTGCCATATTCATAAACATCTTGTGTCACGACAACAACAACAAATTGACAACGAAAAATATTTTTGCTTCAGAACTGAGCTACTTGCACTGGTTTTTCTCTTGGAAAGCGCTAATATGCTTGTAGTCTGAAAATGGTGTCACTTTCGAACATACCATCTTAGTATTAACCCTACGTATACAAAGAAAGTGCTTTAGGAATGTGCTTAGGCCTAAAGAGGTTTCATATGAATTCACAATGCTCAATGAGCTCAGTGATAAAAGGCTAGTTAAGAGTTGTTTTATGTTTGTTGGGGGATTGTATTTTTCAGTTATCAGTTAATTGAATGATCTCGAGAGCAATTGGGATCAAACAAACACGAGTAAACTAGGCAAAGATTAAAAAGTATGATATAAGCGTGGTCATAGTCGAGTGCTTACCTTTTCTAAATTGTGTGAGAATTAATTTGATTTCTTTCTATACAAAATGAATTTCATTTCAACTTTTCAGCCCTCAGTTTCACGTTGTTTTTGCGCCCAATGACAACTTTATAATTTGTTCGGAATTAATTTGCGTTCTCTCAGCCATTGAGCTTGCTGCAATTTTCACAAGTACATCATTAATGTAATTAACAAATATATAAAATAAAATTTCTTACTCAAACAACACCGCTGTCGTTCAAAAGAACAGTCTTTTCACTTACAAGATCATGACCAATTCAAATCTAGTGCAAGTCTTTGTCTGAAGATGCAGGGCATTTTCCTTATTATCACAATTTTAAATGAAAAAAAAAAATTAATTAAGTGAGAGCGATTTCAAGTGACCAGACCAAGTCGTATCCCTATTTGTTCTGGCCTAAGAGCAGTCTTCCCCACCGTGCCCCTGTAAAACTCGGAAAAATGTCGAAGGCTCTTTAGGGCAAGATGGACGTCACTTGTGTTGACCGAGGGTGTGCCAGGCAAATTTGGATTTATTTATAATTACTCCATATGGCGATTATCAACGGCTAATCAAAAATGTTCCCTCCCGTTTTAAGGAGACGAGTGGGTTTGAATGGGCTTGCATTTTTAAATCGTTCAGAGGGTAAGAAAGTCCCCCGTGATGAAATCCCCCTTTTTTATTTCGTGACCTCATTTTACGTCGCTCTGCTGCTGTTCCCATGCTACTTCCAAAAAAGCTATTTTCAATGTTGCATTGATACTCCTGGTTTACCTGGCAAATTGTAAAAATCCACAACTTCTGACTGTGACTGAAAGTGAACAATAGTAAACGGCTCGATCCTTCGCTGGGGTCTCCATACAATCCAACCGTGGATAATGTATGCAATACAAAACAATACAGAGAGTAAAATAAATCCTCCACAAGTTGTGCCAACAATAACACCAAGATGATTCAATCTAGATGCATCTGTAAAAGACAATTTCACGGAAGAAAAATCAAAAGAAATCGAAGGCGACGCTGTAATAGAGAGTAACTGATAAAAAGAAATACCTGGTAATTTTGAGAAAGCTTTGGTCATGTAAAGTGGATAACAGTGTTTTCTGATATTACACTGTGGAACTGTCTTGAGGCAATTATGACGTCAATGTAGAAGCCCAAAAAAACATTTGTAAGCGTTCAATACGTCAGAGAAAGTATAAAAATACTCAGTCATCCCCGGCCATAGCGATTACTGCTTGCCGGCCAAGGCAGGGAGAAGATACAGAGAACTATTCTGATGTGTTTCGGGTTTTCAAAACAGATTTGGAGAGCTGCGTTTATTATAACTTTGAGTCATGATCAGTGCATGATCACTGAAGCTTAAGGCGGTAGTAAAGGGGGTAAGTTTCTAAAGAAACTGTAGTGCTATGTCGGTAGGAGAGTACAACAGCGTAATCTATTATTATCAACCGAGTTGATAACGTAAATTGGCCACCGTAAAGAGTTTAAACCCGACTTTTCGAGTGTTAGTCATTCGTCAGAGTGTAAGGGCTAACGTTCGAACCGTCACTTTTAAAACTCTTTACGGTGGCCAATTAACGTTATCAACCCAGTTGATAATATTAAATTACCCTTTTAAGTCAGTAATGGACTGGAATTAGATTATAGTACTTTGTGTGGTTTAGAAATCGCTCCTTTGTAATTCAATTATCTCATCAAGTACAGTTAAATAACTGCAGTTTGTTCCTTAAGATAATTTTGAACAACCATATTCTTTTATCGGTTAAACTACACCGTGACTGCAATATATAGAAATCTTGAACTTTTCAACATACTTACTTTTAATCTATCATTTGTCCTTTCTAAAACCCGATTCACACCGATGTCAAGTCTCGACACAATATTTACCGACGTCGTAAATTTCACTGCACCCAGACTTCCTAGGCTATTTTGGTGACTCCCGTGGAAATTTCCATGATAAACAAAATTTCTTAATTTTTTTTATATCTGATTATATGACGCATGGGGAAGGGGGTTGGGTTATTTTCATCTGGAAAATGAAACGAAAAGCAGCTCGACAATCAAGAGTTTGAAAAAAGCTCAAGTCGCTGGGATGACTAAGGAAAAGCTTCTAAAGGGGACGGTTGTTGAATATAGTTTTCGGGAAGTTAGAGCCAGACGACCTAGATTTCGTGAGGTGTAACTGCCTTTACTATAATAAAGAGTGAAGGAAATAACAAGAATGAAAGGATTTTCATATCAAGTGTGAATAATTAAGAAACAAACCAATTGATATTTCAACCAAAATAGAGAATAACAAGCAAAATAATATTAGCGTCCATGAATAACATGCCTGGAAAAAAATAGAGCACCATCTCTTCCTCAAAAAAACCAAAGACAAAGCAAAAAAAAAAAAAAGACAGTCAGATGGACAGACAAAAAAAACGAGCTTCCTTTTGATGGCCGAATAGTTTGTGTTGCGTAATCAGCTGTGTAGTTTAAAGTGCTTGTGAAATAAACCTTATACTCCTCAGGCTAGTTGTTACTCAAATGAAACAATCGATAGAATAAGAACCAGTATAATTTCATACGGTAATTCAGCATAATCAAAGAATTCGGTTTATGTAAATTGGCCACCGTAAAGAGTTTCAAAGCCGACGTTTTGAGCATTAGCCCTTTCGTCAGGGTGAAAGACGAAACGTCAGCTTTGAAAACTTTGAAACTCTTTACGGTGGCCAATTTACGATATCAACTTCTTGATATTGCTAAATTACCCTGTTATACTCTCCCACCGACGCAGCACCAAAGTTATAGAAACCCACTCCTTTTATAACTTCATATGATCTGCTTAAGAGTGTGAAATTGAATTTGCTACTTTTACTTTCTACAAACGATTGCTTTATACTGAATCTCTTCGTACCATAATGCTCACAGCAAGATCCGGAGTAACCTTCTTTACAGAAACATTTACCATCCTTCAAACTCCCTCCGTTCAAGCAGCTAATCTGTGGGCAGGATCGTGTCATTGAGAAGTTAGATGTACATGTACCACCACATTGCTCAGAGATTTTCTTATGACGCGAGCGAGTCTGTGTCCCTGATGCGCCACACGCTGTGTTGCAAGTACTCCAATCCGACCAAGCACTTAGTTTGCAACTAACTGGCGCAATTCCGTTGCAATGCCGCGCTTCGTGGAGGTCAGGACACTGTGCTCCTCCACAATTTTTGGAGGATGCCACCGTCCTTGATCGATTTTGGGTCCCTTGTTGTCCGCATTTGTCAGCACTACACCCACTCCAAAGTGACCAAAGACTCACTTGACAGTTAATCGGTGTACTGCCGTTACATTGCTGTGTCTCGTGTAGATTAGGACACTGTGCTCCTCCACAACCTGGTGAGGAGACCACCGTTCTTGATCGACTCTGAGACCCTTGTTGACCACACTGGTTTGTACTGCACGGATTCCATGAAGACCAATGGCTGACCTGGCAATTTCGTGGAGTGCATGATCTACGACGCCTTCGAGACTGGGCGTCACAAGATGGTGCGAAGGCGAGCGTGGCAACTAGTATCACCACAGCTGTAATTTCCACCGTGATCATACTTCCGAAATCTTACAGAAACTGGATCAAGACAGGGATTTCATTTAGGAGATACACATCGAACGCCCTATAAAAAAATCTTGACTGGCTCGATCCCGGTTAAGCGCAACATGGCAATTTGCAATTGAAATCATATTGATGGGAAAAGGCCAACATGTTTATGTATTGTCGTTATTCATATCATTAATGCCGGTGATAAAGACCCAATTTTTGACCAGTATTCATTGCGCACGGCGTTGGCTATCGGCGGCCATCAGCTCAAAGTTGATTATATTTTATTCCACAAGCTTCGGAGAAACAATGCAACCTCGCTCTCGTGAAAACCATGACAAAAACAGAGACACACAATACGTAGTAACCAATACTGGGTCTGTAAAATTTATGAATGGTGCCCTTCACGTGCTCTGGTTTTCGTTGATTTGTCGTCGAGACAAAGTTTGGTGGAAGCCGCCATAATTTTAAATTATTTTATGTAGTCATCGTTGGAAAAGATAATTTGTTCGTCAGAGCTACGGGCTAACCCTCGTTACGTCGCGATCGCCTTTAAAAACTCTCTTCGATGGCCGGTTTACACAAGGAAATCAGTCATTAAAACAAAAGTATCTCGCTTATAAGAGGATTTTATAATTAAATCCCCTGATGTGTGAGTAATCACGAAACAGACTTGTAAGGATGAAACTGTAATCTCTGTTTTTTCCCTGTCTCAATATATATCGCGTTCTACTTTTACGTATCGAGCACTGTAATTCGGAAAAATCGAAACACAGACTTCCTCTATATATATATATATATATATATATATATATATATATATATGTATATATTTATGTCCATAATAATGGAAACAAATTTACTTTCACAATTTTATTGCAACAGTATAAGCAGTTACCTATTATAACTATTATAAAAATGGTCCATCAAGTGAGAGGCTAGCACCATCAGCGATTGATGAAAAGGAAAATAAGCGCCTTGCGAAAACTAACCAACTTGTGAAGAAGGGCGGCTGAAACAACTCTTGAAAATGTTTGCTTGGCCAGGAGATTATAACATAACTATTGCAACTGAAGTGAAAAGGTTCTACTTCAGTATAAGGTAAGAATAAAAGACACTAAGCGCGAGGTAAAATATTTAACGCTTAAAAGAAAAAGCCAGTCAGGTCATTCGCTGAATATAGCATATTCGCAAGGTAGGTTTTGAAGAGATAAACAGTGATACAGACACTTTTTTTTCACTCCTTTCAAATGACGTAGATTTTAATTTCTGCACATGTGTTTGTTTTAAGTAGGAATTATGCCACTGGTGGTATACTGGTGGTCAAAGATGTTTTCGCCCAAGACTTCTATTGTTGTAATACTGCTGTTGTGGCTCTGTTTAATCTCTGACTGAGAATGATTAATGAAATAGGACTGTGTTTAAGACAGTACAAACAGACACCATCCAATCTCTGCACATCGTACCGAAATACCCGAAATTAACATGTTTGTTCTTATCGTAAAAGAGGTTATTGCTCATCGTGGTGGTAAGTAACGATAAACTGTTTAATCGTTTGTCTCACGACGTTTGTCTCTCTCTCTCTGACTGAGAATGATTAATGATACAGGACTGTGTTTAAGACAGTACGAACAGAAACCATCCAATCTCTGCACATCGTACCGACATACCCCACATTAACATGTTTGTTGTTATCGTAAAAGAGGTTATTGCTCTTCGTGGTGGTAAGTAACAATAAACTGTTTAATCGTTTGTCTCACGATGTTGTCACACGAGATGTAGATCGTGACGTTTCGACTGCTTACTGCTAATCTTCATCAGGCGATGGGGTCGATTGCTCAATCGTTACCATTTGTATCAATGCGGATCGAAATCCGCCAATCGCATTATATTACCATAATACAAATGGTAAGGAGTCGACCCCATCGCTTGATGAAGACTGGCAGTAAGCAGTCGAAACGTCGCGATCTACATCTCTAGTGACTACATTGTAAGACAAACGAATAAACAGTTTATCATGTTTGCTCTTACCTTCGAACGACAAATCATTTCTCTAACACATGTGATGTTGTATCCTACCACCCAAAGGCCAATACACACAATTCAAACTGCTATTAGAGCCCATGCCCACAGACGACGTTTTTTTCTGCCTAGAATGCTTGGGTAACTGCGTAGTGCAAATGTTTGTGAAGTATGCGAAATGTTACAAAAAAAGACTGTGAAAATCAGTCAAGACCAGCGTGGATCTAATCATTAAGTTTTCTAAGCGCCCCTACAATTGAAACGGTAGTGAAGTTTAGAGACTGTGGCGTATTTGAGCTTAATGAGACTTAAAAGTGTCCCATACTTTCAAATGAGGAACTGAACTGCCAAAGAAGACAAGGGTATCAAATTAATAAAATCTTGTTGTCGCCACTGAACATTGATATTTTGTTTGTTTGTTTGTTTTTGTTTTTCAATACTTTGTCTTGTTTGCACGCATTGCGTGCCATTGAATTAGTTACATTAGGTACATGTGATTTTACGCGACCTCGCGGTTAAGTAAAGGTAATCAATGGTTGGGCTGTGAAATACAGTACTTACCTTTGTGGTGGAAGCGTTTAACACGGCACTTGTACTTGCTTTGGTTAAATTGTGGGGTTTATTTTTACTACCTATTCCGCCTACGGCAATAATAAATATTAGAAATTAAAGACAAATGATTTATTCACTGAACACGAACTTTCCAACCTTCATTTTCCGCCGTGTTGTATAGCAAATATGATTCCAAGACATGCGCAACACGATCGCATATCTTTCTCGTTTCAACGAATAACATATTTCCTTATCCTCTCTCGCTGTTACCGGAGTTTACGGAAATCACTCTAAAAACTGGCATATCTTCCTTTCAAACTAGATATATATGTCGTATGTAGGGGGAACTTGGCCTTGCGGTGGACTCGGGCCAGTTGACTGCCAACTTAGTTCCTGGTAGGAGTGGGGTCCTTTTACGACAATGTGTGGTGTAGGGGGGTGAGCAGACCAGCACCCGTCGCCTTAAATGAAGGCAGATTAATGAATGGAGCATGTAAATGAAATAAGGGTGATTGCTGTGAGGACGCTGAGAACACCAAGAAAGGTAACTGGTCCTCTCAGAAATATCCGTTTCTTATAAGGCTTGAAAGCTACTTCAAAGATGGCCTGGCAAAAGAAAATGGCAGCATCGAATCCAACTTTTCTACGAAGAGGATCTTAATGGGTAGGCATGGCTGTTGACAACATAGCAACATAGTTTGCCTCAACAGTAGACGGTTTAAATTGTGCAGGGGGGGGTGGGGGGCATATGACGGTTGACAGTTTATTTTCGGAAAGACAGTTTATCACGAAGAACTAATTCTGCAAATTTTGCATTGTGAGAAATTAAAACAAACAGTTCAGCGCTAAAACTACTATCTCCCCCCCCCCCTTCGTAGCATAATATTTTAGATCTATATCTTGCTTGTTTACTATGCTCAGATCACAGCTGCCACAGGTGCAATCTCCATTAGCTCCTAGTATCATGTAGGTAAGATTGTTCTTTAAAAAGCTGCTAAGTGTTTTTTGATTGCACGGATTTTAAGGCTGGATGCTCAATCGGTGAGCTTCAGAGAACTGATTTAAGAGCTGTCCTATTAATTAGGTACAACGAAACGTGTTGCCGGTTACAACTACAACTTCAAGTTTTCAGTGCTTCTCACTGAGTTTAACATTTTAAACTAAACTCTAAAAATCTTTTAAACATTTTTATCTTATTGCTTGAAAAGCGGCTAACCGATCATTCAAATGACTTTTCTATTGATCTAAATCAAATGTTTTGATTGCTTCTCTTATTTCTTCTCCTTTACAGATACAGATACTGACACAGGCTCATTCAGAATCGAAGTCGGGATTTCGTTGTCGGGAGGCGTAGTTTTTTCCATCTTTGTCATATTTGTGTGCTGGTGTTGTTGTAAGAAATGAACCCAGGCCTCGAAAGTCAATATAGATCTATCAAAAGTCTCCTTTTTTACCTTTTTACACAACATACTTAGTGTTAAGCTTAAAACGCAACAAGCCAAATGAATTGGAACAGGAGTCAAATGTTTGTAGAGATTCTTTAATTTAAATTTGTGTAAGGGCTAGCCTTTGCCTAGATACTTATTTTAAAGGAAAAGTGAAAAAGTGGGCGACCGAAAATTATTGCTAGTGATAGCCTGTTACATGTTATACAACAACTCGAACCGGGATTCTAGCTAGCAATCAATTTACGTCCGAACTATAATTATAATCAGTTAAAGGAGTATGCTTATTTTTCTACCCTCTACCGTGGTAAAACTACTAATAGATGGAGCCTTTAGTTATCACCCCATAAACGCAGAGTTTCATGCCTTTTATCATGAGTTATACTACCATAGCGTTCTTTCTCTTCAAAAAGGAATCACCGAGCTCGTTCAGGAGCAAATGACAAATCAACTGAGCGCGAGTTCAGGCCCTAATAACAGCCGCCATTTTCTCAGGGAGCAAAGCAATATGCACAGTAGGGATACGCAATCGCCAGGTCTATTGAATCTCCAAAAACTCTATCGACGGTGATGCACAAATGTAAAGTATAAAAACTTAAAAAGAGAAAATCATAGCCTTAATTTTTAAGAATTCAGCCCATTTTCCATGTATACGTTTTTTGACCGTGGCGTGCTGTGAATTAGAATGAAATGTTATCAATGATAAAACTCGAGTGCAACATCAATATCATGCTGAGCTGCTTAGAGTTCCCACTCGAATGATGGCTCAGTCATCATGGGGTGTAAATGAGGATAGTACATGGCCGCTTGGGGATATGAATTTCATCTTCTCGTGCTGAAAGTATCTCTCACGAGTGGGCGAAGTGATGTAATGTTCTATTTATTTTATAGCTACTGATGAAATACCAATCATAGAAGGTCTTTGTTTTCAGTGTTTGCATTTTCTTCCCCCTCAATTAATTTTTCAACATCACTTTCCGAGACTTCGGCAAATCTTCCTGAATGTTCTTCAAGCTCGGAAAAAGTATCGATGTGAAAATTTGGCAGCTCATCGAGAACGTTACCTGTAACTGTGACGTCTTCACACCTCGAAGCCATTTTGTGAATTAAATTTCAAAAGAACCAGCCGCGCGCCTGAGCGGGAAGCTCTCTTGTAATTGGCTAATCATGTTAGTAACCATGGCGACACCAATATCCTTACACGTGAAAGATAAAAATAATATCTTCACTGCGCGCGATGAAGATATGATTTTTAGTAGAAGGAAAAATCCTGGTATTTCATCAGTATCTGTATAATTAATGAATATCATATATGTGCACTGCGGTTGAAGAAACGGATATAGAAGGGATCATCGCAGCTATCAACACTACTGAACTAATAGTTGAAATAAGGTCTGAAAAAAATTGAACTCGATTGACCTCTGCGATACCGGTGCAGTGCTCTACCAACTGAGCTAACAAGCCAACTAGGAGTTGTTTATTACGTTGGATCTAAATAAACCTTCCAAGTGACGAATGGCTGTAAATATATGAAAATCATATATGTGCACTGCGGTTGAAGAAACGGATATAGAAGGGATCCTCGCAGCCATCAACACTACTGAACTAATAGTTGAAATAAGGTCTGAAAAAATTCAGCTCAATTGACCTCTGCGATACCGGTGCAGTGCTCTACCAACTGAGCTAACAAGCCAACTAGGAGTTGTTTATTACGTTGGATCACACAATTTTAAAAAAGTTATGTTTTCATGAATTACTCAGACCAGAGCTTTTGAATTAAGTCAGCGCTGTCTTTAGTACGAGTTGAAGTTTATCGACAGGGTTGTGAAGAATAACAAACGTATGCCATTGGTATTTTTTCTTTTTGTCGTATCGTTCATTTAGGTTACTTTAGTTTGATTGTCCAACTCCCCGTCGAATCGCATTTCGTAGTTATTGATATAAAATTACAAAAACCAATTAAGTTCTGGATGCAATGCTTAGGCAGTTTTTTTTAAATTTTATTTTTATCGTTCGTTTAATCGTTGAATTCACTGGATAGTCTCAGCTGGGGGAACGGTAGGTTTTCAAACATCGAGAATAAATAGATTCATTAAGTTATCGTGAAAAACTATGTACATCCATTTAGAAAAAAGTCTAGTTTAGGAAAAAGGGAAAGATGAAGTTAACACTTGTAACAATTTACATAAAAAGGTGATAAAAAAAAAAAACAAACAAACAAAACAATCATCTTGAATTTGGTTTATGATCAGCAATGGCTAAACGCTGGAATGAGAGGTCAAGAAAGGCCTTAACTGACCTTGGCACCGGGGGGAGATGTGGAAGGGGGACGGGGGGTAGCGGTGAAGAGCTTCAGTTGCCCTGTTCAGCTCATTGTGTTCTGTTTTTATGGGAGACACGTTTCTCTCATCACGTCTTTCTTTACTCAGGAGTATGAATGGTTGACCGCGGATAAAAGGGAAATCTGAAAAAATGGATTAGGAAAAATGCACAACTATATCTTTCAATTTCGTCCAGCGAACTAAGATTTACTAATTTTCTCATTCAATCACATGTCAAGCTAAAACACACGATTTTATTTTGGCTTTACATTGGCATGCAAGGCATACATATAGGTCAAGGGGAAGATAAAATGTGTTGCTACAGTAGTTACACTCAAAATTGATTCGTGCACAACCGATGATTTAATATATTTCAGTGTGTATTACTAACTACAACAATCATTGTTTTTCAATTGTGCAGTTCACTCTAAAAACGTCCTTCTCTACCTATGGGTATAAATGGGTAACTGCAATCTGAAAGGTTAATCTGATGTTCCACTAAGTTTTTTTCTCTCTGAAACAAAATCCGTCTTATTCTTCCATCAACCCGAGAAGCGAGTTTCAGAGTGTACATGTGTTACTAACTACGAAATCATTGTTTTCTAACTGTCAAGATAATATAAAAACTGAATACCAATACAGAGACGTTACATGTTTAAGGATACCTTGTCACTTCATTCGAGCTCCGCGCCTCAAGAAAGTTTTTCGTTGCTAAATAGAAGGAAAAACTTACTGGTTACGACTATATTTTAAACGAGTCTTGTATGTTACTTATTCGAACTCTTAAGCAAAAGATCCTATCCCTTCCCTGCACCGTAAGTCCCTGCTGTTATGTTGTAACAACTTACTTGCACGAAACACTCAAAAATAAAGAAATTAGCACCAAAACCATAGCCATGAAGAGGTAAATGTAATGCAAAACGGGATTATTTCATCATGTGCCCACCATGTAAAAATTCGTTTTTCGCTACAAATGGCAAATTAGAATTACTGGTGCATCTAACAATTTCATTAAACTAGCTATAAAACAAAGAAAATATACTTTTTTTGAAACTGGATTAAAGGTCATGACTCCAAAGTTTGGAAGACTGCCGCACCCTAACCAAGGCCACCACTGTTAGTTGAGATAAATCAACCCGGCTTAGTCCTTCGCCGTAGTTCTTATGTTGCAAATACAATAATTGCTCTAAATCAAACCATACTGGCTTCATTTTTATGAGAGTAGACCAAACACTTTCTATCAGTTTATCGGCGTCATAGCTCTGGCGGAATTTGAGAGAATGATAAATAAGTTTGTGCATCACGATCCGGAGGCGTGTGAGTATAACAACCTATTCGAGTGTTCTCCCAACATTCCTTGTTTCCTCGACGTACCAACATCCCAACGCCGGTGAACCGATAGAAAGTGCGGTCTATACTATTCCTTTTGCAAAACAAGCTAAACAAGATTCAACTTTTTTATGGTTTTACAATAAACAATAGGTTTTTGACCAATCAGATCAAGATGCTCTGGGGATCTCAGTTATTTTAAACATATTCTTTGTTGCCACAATGCAAAATGATTTTGTATTTGAATGATAATTACTAAGACTTCGGCTTCAGAACTTGTTGAAAAATGAAAGTGCCCTCTTCTCGGGGTTTTTATTTATGTTTTGATTCAGTCGTCATTATACGGCCTATAAGTTCATTTTACGATGAATTATTGTACAAAATCCCTTATACATTGAGGAAAGAAACAATTCCCACCCTCTAACTGCTACAAATTACCCTGGATTATCAATTTTTTCTCCACAAACTACCCCAACCAAACCCTCTACGTAAATATTAAATGAAGGCAGAAAAAAAGCAACAAACTAACAAAAAAAAAAACTGGAGCTCTGCTTTTAGGCTTGATTAAATCGTGATACTACTTTTTGTCATCTAACAAACCTTTTATATGGAAATCAATAAAAGAACTGTTCAAATATTAGAAAAAAAGAACTAGTATAGCATCCAAATGGAAAACTTATAAAAGAAAGCTTGTTATCTGACCACTAGATGATGACCACTAGATGATGACCACTAAAACTGCTAGAATGCTGCTTAACACAGATTAGGGCTCTCATACTTCGATGAAAAATTCAGGAAATACAATATTCCATATATGCTTTGCTAATAAGTCGTCGGCTGCCAACTTGTTTTTCGCGTCTGCTTCTTGCTGTGTCGCTCACCTTTGTCCGGTGTTCATAATATTCTAATTCATTTACATTAGATCTGCAATAACTGGTAGCTCGCAGTCGACCAATGTGTCATAGATTTCTCCAACACTCAGGTGGCGATGCTTTGCCACAGCGCCAAGATCCACGTCAGAAGGATTCACAACTCTCTCATCTAAAAAGCACATCTCGATTTGGGAGAAACCCAGCCTTTCTGCCAGCGGTTTCCACCTCCCTTGAACTACGTATAAAAAACATATTATGGTCTTTTATAAATTGTGTTTCAAATAAAAAAAACAGATTTTAACCTCAAACTAAACTCTATTGCAGACTGCATGGTCAAATGGCATAAATTGCTGAACTTTTCTTGGAACCCGATATCCTCCAATTCGTCTAAGTTATCGTTATCTCATCCTTCTGGAAAGGGTATTGACGGAAGCTGACGAAATTTAGTTCGCTATGAACTAATCTAGCTGGAATATGATCCGAAAACGCATCTGCAAAATCAAATCTTATTAAGGCCCGACTTTTTTCGAGAGTCCTTTTCAGAGTTGAGAGACGACAACCTATGAGTTCAATCAAAGATTAGTATACAAATAGTTTATGAATAAATGGGTGCGCAGACGCCGACTTAATTCCTTACCCGAAAGGCTCAACGTCAAATCCATGTATTGTTTATGTGGCATACAACCAACTGACATATCCTCATTCAACAACGGCCCTTTAAAGACAAAGGAACAGAAAAGGGAGATAAATATAGCAGAATTTATTTTATAAAACTTAAAACCAAAATTAAAAAATACAATAAGACAGATCAAAAGGGCATCAACAACAAATACGGCTACACAATAAAATCAAGAACGCGTCGACATTATTTTTGTTACATTGAGAGAACGCTTGTGTGAGTACTTCTTTATATCTTAGAAACCTATTCCCTCCTTCCTCGTGCGAATAAAAAATCTCATCTTCCTTAAACTCACCAGTAGTACCAGCAGGTGTAATCTCTCGCAAGTGTCTCACCAAATCATTCCGTTTCTCAGATTTAGCTCTCAAAGCAAGGCCACGAATCATACTTTTCGTCTCAGGCTCTGGATTTTCTAAAGATGCTGGTTCCAACTGCAGAGCTTCTTGAAACTGAATCACAATATCCTCAACATCACTTGTTGAACGGAATGAAATGGACTGAATGGAACTTTTGACATTCTCTGGCAGCGCAAGTTCTTTCCGCGTCGTTCCTTGGAAATGATATAGAAATAATTGAAAAAACAAAGAGCTTCATTGAGATGACAAACTTACGATGAAGGAAAGTTATTTGTTGACGCTCAACATCATGAACTGATAATTATGCCAGTTCCGGGAGAGAGAACATCGTTCGAAATGCTCTCGTATCACAATTTATGGAAATGGATCTTGATAGAATCCTAAAGTACTCTTAACTGTTTTTGTTTTTGTATTTGTTTTGTTTTTTATGTACCTTGGATTTATTCTTTTTAGTACGACACTTTCATTATGCGATGATGACATGAAAAGAAAGGGCCTCTCACCTTCCAAGAGAAATATGCCTTCTTCATCGAGAGAACTTTCAGGACCCGAGGCATTAAAAGCTTGGGGCTGCTAAATAAACAAATCAGATTAAATCAACTTTAGATTGGCCTTAAAAGAACAAAATGTATTCGCACTTGCCCCTAGGAAGGGGATGAGACTGGCTGGCTTACTAAACGGACAGCTACACGTTGCAGGCAACAATGTTAACTCTTTAAATTGAATTTGTTATTTCAATTTTAGTAACGAGTACGCCACAACTATATTATTTCTAGGAGAGAAGTTTTACCTTGATTTGAAGGATAGATATGATGAAAATTATAATCGCTCGTATGGTGCAGATTTTATGAATCAATCCTGAACATCTTCAAGTGGAGACACAGATTCAATACTTTATTCAACCTTGGGTTAGTGACTTCTTGCCTGTTATTAATGTTAACTTATTTCATATTCATTTAAAATTCACCACGATGTATTGAAAGTCAGTATGCAGAACATATATCCAATATATACTTATATACTTTTATACTTGGTTGTCAAGTCAAGATCTCGGTCAATGGTTCTCACATCAATACCACTACATCTTAGAAGTACTTCGGTGTTCAGTTGGACCCCACACATAATCTTGACACGCATTTTCATAAAATATACAAGAAGGCAGCAGCAAGAATGAACCTCTTACGGCGTATCCGCTCTAGCATTGATGCCTACAGCGCCCAAAGAATTTACAAATCGATGATTAAGCTAATATTTACGTATTGCGGGTATAATAGTCTTTGATGGTCAGAGTCCCGCAAACACTTGATCCGCTCCACTGAGGCCAGAAGCCACGAAACCATTTCCCCTAAATGCAGTCCAGAGAACTATGATCTTCGATTCTTAACAATTGACAACTTTTAACAGGAGAGAGCATGCTGCTCTATATTTGACTGCCTTAATGGAACCATATGTCTCCCATTTAAAGACTACTTCCAACGATTACATCATAACGCGTTAAACACTAGAAACAATGGGCAATCAACAAAGATACCAAGGGTCAAACTGGATTTTGCGCGCCGTAGTTTTTATTTATTGGGTCCCTCGATTTTTAATTAATCACCTTTGGGTTTGAGGAACATTAACTCTAAAGTTTTATTTGGGAAAGCCTTAGACAATTATTACTTGTGATTTCTATTGTAGTTTCAGCAGTTTTTAACGACGTGTCTTTTGTATTATAGGTACTATCTTATACATATTTTAATATTTCTTATTTCTTTGTTTTTAATTCTCAATTAGCAGGATCCCGTTGATAACAGTACTTTTGTATTGAAGGGTTATCCTGGTCAAATATTTCGATGATTATCATTATTATTATTATTAATAAACTATTCAACGAAATGGAGGTGAGTGAACGTTTTAGTATATACTTAAACTCTGAGATAACAAAGCACAAAACTATGATTTTAAATCATTTATTCCTGCAACGATTACCCAAATTTCGGGCGAAAATCCCGTGCGAGTTGCTCGAAGGTAAATGACAAAGGATATGCGGAGTTTGATTAGCTATTCAGAGTCTGCCTTCAACGCTATCCACTATACTGTTTTATACTATACATGTACTAGTCAAGTTCATTCTGATTATGTAAACACTGACCTTATATGAAAATGCCTCTGGATTATTAACTTAACTTACCCGATTCGTTGAAATTCCAGCACTTTTCTCTACGTCTTCGAATGAGAACCAACATTCAAACTGGTTGACCCGAATCCTACAATCCCCATGAGGGCTGCGTCCTGGTCTGTCACAATATTGACCCTGTCTCAAATCAGATTCTGACAAGAAGTGTAGACACTCACATCCATACACGTCATGAGCGCGACATTTGATAGAGCCTGCTTGAGAACATACTGGGCAGCGGACACACATATCGTACTTCACGTTCTTGAGCCAGTGGAACTCTTTGCGCATGAATTCCAGTACCGATCTCAATTTCCAGTGAATAGCACGGCCTAGAGTTTGGTCATAGTTTTCATAAGAAGACTTTGCTCCTGTCTCGTTGTCGATATCTCCACCGTAAACGACGATTTCGATCGACGAGGAATGGCACCAAAAAATCAAGGACACACCTTGGCCTGGAAGAATATAAAACACAGCAAAATTATGAAACAACTGTGGGCTCACTTCGCTCTTCCATTCTTCTTTGCACCATTGGAGGAAAAGAAGGATAAGTCGGGAGAAGAGACCAGGCGGCACTCGACCTGACGCGAATGTGATAAAAAGTGATGGCATTTTTGCAGAGGCGAGAAGCCTCAGGACATCCTTCGTTGGGGGTGACATCAACATGGATGGCACAAGATATTGCTTGTTAGAATCAGCGGACGGCCAAGAACAAAGAAGACTCAATCTTTCCAAGATTGCAATGAGGCTGTCGCGGGATTCTTGGTTGTCAAACAAGTCTCTCCATGCATGGTCGATAAGCCTTTCATCTAAGACCCCTGTGTCTTCAAGCTTTAACCACATGGACTCTACTTGTTTTTCAGAGTGTTCATACCGCTTTACAGTGATAATCTTCTTAAGAACGTCGACAAGCCACTGGGGATCTAAGATCACCATCCTCTCCAGCTCCGGGGAGCCACAGAAATGAACAACAATTCTCTGATCATGAAGGAAATTCAACAAGGTCGAGAATTCTTCCTCGTTATGAATAATGCACTCGTCAAATGCAATGCGCCTGGCTTCATTGAGCGGTATCCACTTGTCATGCTCCATACGGATGTGAAGCAATTTTTCATACTTCAACCACCTCAATGGTATTTTTGTTTTCATTAGTGGCAACTCCTTTGCTACAGCAAGTACTTTCTCTCTCAGGCGCACGACCTCTAGGCACTCGTGGTCACCTCCTGATTTGGTATTATCCACGGCGAAAACGTCCTCGAAAAGGTGCCCCCCGTATGCTTTGCTTCGTAAAATCCCATATATTTCAAGCGCTTGATCTCTAGCGTTAGTCCTGTAGAAGGGCTTGTCGGCATGGGTGCAAACCAAAAACACTGGGGGAAGTCTTCCGGGTAAATTTTTTTGACCATTTGTGGCTGAATCTGAGTAGCTGGATTCTGAGCTCGCCAGTGAAAAAATTGATGACATCCAAAAGTCAAGGAAGTCAAGGTTTGTTTTGTTGCTGTGAGAGTCTACGATATTACTGTACAATCCCTTCTTCACAGCTGGAGTTGCCTTCTCTTCAGGATTATGGCTCAGATTGGCTACCAAAAGATAGATAGCATTCTCAATCAGGAAAATTGGATGGGTGTCGTAGTAGACTGATTGCCCAGAAAAGTCCCACAAGATTGAATAGATATCATTAATGTCGGAAACATCTCTCTCCCTCTGTAGCAGTTTGATTAGCTCATGAAGTACTTCTTCAGGTATTTCTGGCATGTGTAAGGGACTGTCATCGTTTCCATTTGGCTGACTCCAAGTAGATGATGCCGTATCTCTGCTGGTTTTTTCGGTATCGAGATGAGTGGCGTTTTTACTTTGTTGTGGAACATCCTGTGAACTCAAATTTTCTCGCCTTAACCGTTCAAGAATCAACTTAGCTGCTGCAAGGTTTTCAAACGAGATACTTGATTCAGGACCCGCATCTTCAATTTTTTTTCCCGGTCTTCCAAATTTCTTTAGAGACTTTGAAATATCCAGTATCTGCCTGAATTCCATCCGTACTTTCTTCAAATTTGTCGAAAAGCTCTCCTTTTAAAGATCTCTTTAGACTAGTTTTTCCTGTTCGCTCTTGTCCGACCAAGATTACTGGTATTCTGTTTACAGATGCCTCTCCGTCTTTGAGGGCGTCGTTATAGGCCTTAACCGCCACAGGACCTCTAGCATGAATTTCTAAAGGGACTAGGGGCGTGAATTGGACGACATGTTAGCAGCGATGGGATCAGAGCAGGCAATCCCGCTCAGATAGCCAATCAGAGCACAGAATTCGCTTCATACTGACTACGGGCGCTTCCAGTATATATTTAAAAATGAGTTCATCTTTCAGTCAGATTCAACATAAGTCAAGAAACGACCCGATTGCACTGACAATTCGACTTAATCAGTCTCAGTATTATTTCCAGTGACTTTTATCGGGTAACGTTTGACCGTAAATACCTGGTTGGATCACACAGCCCTTAAAGCCTAATCGTTAAAGCCTAATTGCTTAAGTTCTGTCTGTGGAGGGTATTACAGAGATACACACTCCGCAACTGGAGAACGATTCAGGTTCATCTCTAAGCATAGAGCTGCGTTATATCATTGTTTTTGTTTTTTTGTTTTTTGCTGTGGCCATTGTTACAAATTTATAATACGATGCTTAAATTAGTTTAAGTCAATAGAATGTTCCATGATAAACTAAAGAAAATTAACTTTAATGTATCATCGATTGCATTTGCTATTATCAAACATACATACACATCCAATGTGTACTACATAGAGTGAATATTGAAACACTGTCCAAATAAAACTTACTAAGGTTAATCATCATAGGTAACATATAACTTACCTTCCTTCCTCCTCCGCATCTCCTCTAAAATGAAAAGAAAATTACTGATAAATGCAAGACTGATTTACCTAAAAACAAAAATATTTTCCAAACTCTAAGTGTGTATTCGATACATAAACAAAGATAACTGAAACAAATACAAGGGTTATTTATCGCAGAAATGTCTGATAAAGCAACAGCTTTATATTCGCTGCAACAATAAAGCTGAAAATGTTCAAGTTAAACGGAAATCCGGGACCAAACCCAGCTCACATGGACACACAGCGAAACAGTGATTTATATATACATTAGCTGGTCTTATATTAGAAACCAGGCAAGTGGACGATTCAATTGATACCTTGCGCAACTGCATTTCTCCCTTATTCCAAGCTTTCACCGATCTACGGTATCGTTAGGAAATGGAAAGAAAATAGAAAATTATTTACGTTCCTGAATGGTGCCAAAGATCTGCGAAAGCATGGAATATAAAGAAAGAAATACAATAGCTCAAGGCCAATTCAACATTTATGCTAAGATACTTAAATCAGTTTAACACAATAGAAAATGAGGTAAAAAAATATGGAGTTTATAACTTTAACACGACTTCAACATTCCGGTGTCCCAGCGGATTTGGCCCCTACAAGATTTGGATCCCCCGGTCCAAATCGGCTAGCGGATATGGACCCCCCCGGTTCAAATCCGCTAAGGGATATGGACCCCCCCTCCGCGGATTTGGACCCCCCAAAAAAACTGTGTGAGAGCATCATCCTTAACGTCCTACTGAAAATGGATGATACTTTACTTTACGTTCCAGTGCGTACTAAAGTATGTTTTTAATTCAAACATGCGTATCGTTAATGCATACGAACTGACATCCCGTCGGATGTTTCTTTTGACCAAGGGAAAATGGGCAAGAATTTGGTTTAATGTCTGGAGAAGGGTCGTTTTTGAACCTTTTCCGCGATAGCCGAAAACCGCTAGATTCAATAAGAGACAAACATTGTTCAATGCCCGAGTGTTGGGACGACATGGTACAGAGCGAGTCGTGCGAGGAATTTTTACACATGAGCTGCGAGGGATTTAAGACCGCCTCGGAGGGCGAGTGGTTCCTCATTGTCTGTAACAAATAAATTACCTTCTCGCCTCTTCCACTCCTCTTAAATGAAAACAAAAGGAGTAATTACGATATGGTTTCCAAAATCACCCCAATCCCTCAATAAAATTATGTAGAGAACCTACAGATCTGGTGGCTCAAGAGTGCATAATTTTTCCAAGCATTGACCCCCGCGAGGTGTTGCTATATTGCTAGGCTAATTTACCTAATTAAAAAAAATAAAGTATTTTCCTAAATCCACGAGTGTATTGTAGACATAAATAAAAGTTAACAGAAACAAATGCAGGGTTAGTTATCGCAGAAATGTCTGATAAAGCAGCAGGCTCATCTTCCTTGCAACAACAAAACTAAAAAAAATGCTATGGTTAGTGGAAATCCGGGTCCAATTACAGCTCAAATGGGCACACAGCGAAACAGTAATTTATGGCTATATTTTATAGGCCTTGAAACCAGGCAAGCGGACGATTCGATTGAGACATTGCGCAACTGAATTTCTCTTTTATTCCAAGCTTTCGCCGATCTACTGTATCGTCTGGGAATGTTAAGAAAATAGAAAATTGTTTACATTCCTGAACGATGCCGTAGATCTACGATAGCATGAAATAAAAAAAAAGAAATACAACAGCTCAACGCCTGTTATACATTTATACTAAGATGCTTCAATCAGTCTAACACAATAGAATGTGCTCTAAGAAAATAAAGTAAAAAAATACGGAGAGTTTAACTAAGTATATTTGCCTTTATTAAACATATATACATATCTAATTTATTTAATATCTGCAAAGCGTGAATATTGAAACACTGTCAAAACAAAAGTTACTAAGATTCATTATCGTAGGTAGCTAATAAATTACCTTCATGTTCCTTCCGCTGCCGCGCTAAAATGAAAACAAAATGACGAATTACGATAACGTTTACCAAGTCATCCCAATCCCTGAATTAAATGATTTAGAGAACCAACAGATCTGGTGGCTTAAGAATGCATATTTTTTTCCAAGCATTGACCCCCGCAAGGTGTAGCTATAATGCAAGACTAATCTACTCAAAAAACAAAAATATTTTCCTTACTCCAAGTGTATATTCCATAAATAAATAAAAGTTAACAGAAACAAGTACAAGGATTATTTATCGTAGAAAATGTCTGATGAAGCAGGTCGCTTGTTCACGAATTTCCTTTTTCTTCTGAATTCAGCCCAAAGAGCAAGCGAAATGCGAGTCTCGAATACCAAAACAAGAAAAAACAAAACTAATACAAAACAATCAAATTGCTGTTAACAGGCTAGTATTTGTTACTTATTTATTTATGTTTTTCTCTTAGTATTTTGTTTGTTTTCTCGCTGTTATGCTTCGCCTACAGTGGGCAACTTGTAAGAATATGTGGAAATTGAGAACTACAAAGATTTAGTAACACGGCCAACTACTTTTACTTTTTTTGCGACGCTGCCAGGCAAGCCAAATGAGTATTACTACAAAGTAAGATATGAATCATCTCAGTCCCCTTTAGATTTTGATGAGAATATACTCGTGGATAAGTAAACCTCACTGATTAACAATGTTTAAAGAGGAGGGATTGTGGAAACAGCTTTTCGCTCTGGTTGTTTCTCTCAAAGAAATGTAGGTTTACTCTGAATAAATTATGACATGTCTTGAAGTGAAGTGTTGCTGAATATTCAAAGAAGAGCTATATTTTGTCACACCGGCGACGAGAATCAAATTAACAACTAAGAATGCTCTCCGATACAGTACACCAGAAAGGCCAATAAGAGTTTTTCCAATCAAAAGCTTTCACTTAGAAAACATCAAAAAGTCTCAAGTAAGAATTAAGGGTAACTTCGGCGCAAAAACTTGTCGACACTTGCCTCACAAGCCTTTCTTATTTTACTTCAAAAACCTATATAAATAACCGTCAATAACTTTGAGGTACCGTTCCAAATTAAAATTGGTTGAAGACTTAGCGATGAAAAGTTTGGACGAATTGATTACATTTGGGAGAAAAGAAACAAACTAGATCGATGTCCATTTTAAAGGTAACACGAAGGCGACTGTTTCATCAGGGTTTCTAAACACGAGGAAACTGATGAATGAACGTAGCAGCAGGCCGAGTGCTTTTATTGTCTTCGAGTGTTAAGAAACCCTGATGAAACACGAAGCCCGAGCTTATGAAATGGCTTCTCCAAAGGGTCTAATTTATTACTAATAAACACAAAATTAAAGCGAAACAAAGATCATGCTTCTAATTAGATCTTGCTTTCTCTCGTTTCATTGAACTGTTAAAAAATGAACAGATTTTTTAGTCAGTGTCATGAAAGATGTTTTTGTGATTTTGCAACAGCAGCTTTTTAATCAGACGCAGCGTCACTGTGCATTGACCTTCTGTCTCAAGTTTGAAAAGTGGAATGAGGCATCTACGCCGGGATAAGTCTTACCAGTTTCAACCACCAAAATTTAGCCAAAAGGAAGTTTCTGTGCTCGAACTTTCGAAGTCCAAAAGTACAGGACAAAGAGAAGTGGGCTGTTGATGTTTTCCGAAATTGGCAAGCTTCGCGTAAAAAATATCATATCCTTTACTCCAGCCGGGGAGTGTGTTCAAATTGTGCAAAGTCTTGAAGAAAGGCTGACGGACCTGCATGGCCTCTCCCTAAACTTCTGCCATACAAAGTTCGTCCCAACAAACGAACGAGCATTTGTTTAAGTATTGCATTCCTTTGTTTATTGATTTCCAAACACTCGTGTTTGGATATCCTAACACGTATTTTTGTATATATAAAATATTTATATGAGCCTAAACACAAGCTCTATTGCTATTTTTGAGCAGCATTTAGTTATTCATTTGCCACTCACCGTTGTCGTATAAAACGCCATTCTCAACGTCACTATAAATTCAAATACGCAACGAAAATTGTAACGCTGGTTATAAAGATTGAGCTTTCAGAGGTTAAAGAAAATTTGTGAAGAAGCTACTTGAATAAGAGAGCAACAACATCAAACTCAGTTCAAATACAAAATCTTAGTCGTTCATTTGCCCTTGAGGGGTTTTGTAGGCTCGTAGATTTATGCATTAAATAAATTATTGAAATGATGCAGTTCAGTATCGGTAGATATTTCGTTTTCGCTTAAAAAAATAGTATTATTTATCGCACTCTCTCTGTTATTTCTCCGGAAAAATCAAACTCACCGCCATTAATGCTCGTTTTTTTATAAAGGGTTGGTGGTGCCTTACTCTAAACGTACATATCATGCGAAAATCCAAGTTTTCCTCTGCATGAGTATTTTCAGCGATATCGGTTTAGAAGTGATATGATTTTGCCTGAATTGTTGGATGAATTGTTGTTGAAGTTGAAGTTGTTGAACAGAATCAATGATAATCGGTAAAGGGCCAGCCTGCTAACATCTTGACTTGGCGAACGGGACTTAAAGCGCGATGCTCGACGAGTTCGCAAAAGTATCTGACATGTCTCTTAGCCAAGACGAAACGCCGCGTCATACCAGCCACGAATTTTTTGACAGTCGCGTTCAATGTGAAAATATCCTTCTGCTCTTCGAAAAAAAATACAAATAAGGAAATAACAAGTATTTTATGTCAGTTCTGTTATTTCCGAAGTTGTGACCTCTGAGGCAAAACGATTTTCCCCGTAATTGCTTCACGGCTCGCTCGCAGAAATATTTTTCTCACTTCTCTGACGAATGTATAGACCCTATTTGTCGGAGCTAGAGATCGGAACTAGATTAAAAGCTGCTAACCCAGCTCCGTGTGGCCAACCAGATGGTTACAAATTCAACAACCGTGCTCCTGTTTTTACTTACTGGATACATAGGCTCTATCTAAAGGAAACACACATATCCACCTATCGGTGTAGTTCATATTGTGAATAATGAAACACTGCGAGAAGAGAATTACTGAACCGATGATAAACGTCTTACTCAGGTTAGGTATGCAAAATCATATCACTTCTAAACCGACATCGCTGAAATACTCATGCAGAGGAAAACCTGGATTTTCGTAAGATATGTACGTTTAGAGTAAGAACGAGCATTAATGAAACGAGTTTGTTTTTTTTCCGGAGAAATAACAGGGAGAGTGCGATGATTTTGCGGAAAAAATTGCTAAGAAAGGAGGAATGAGATGAAAACGCATGTATTGTTGATAGAAGTTTTATCCGTTTAAACAAACATCCCGACATATTAAAGACAAATCCTTCGCTTTAGCAATTCTTTTCGGTGGCCAAGTTAACATCATCAACTTAGTTGTTAAAACCAAATTTTCTTGTAAAACCTACTGCCCATCCAGGTAGAACTTCAGTTTCCCTAGAAACTTACCCCTTAGTTAGACTATGTGGAAATTGAAAACTACAAAGATTTAGGAAAAGCCAATTGCTAACACTTTTTCTTCAGACGCTGCAAGGCAAGCAAAATAAGGATTACTCTAAAGGAAGATATAAATCATCTCAGTTCCTTACTGATTTTGATGAGAATATACTCGTGGATAAGAAAACCTCACCGATTATTCATGTTTGAAAGAGGATGGATTGTGGAAATAGCTTTTCGCTCTTGCTGGGTCTCTCGCAGAAATGATGGATTACTATAAATAAATCATGACATATCTAGAAGTGAAGTATTGCTAAAAATTCAAAAAGGGCTAATTTTGTCGCGCCGGCGACCATAATCAAAGTAACAACTAAGAATGCTTACCGATATTGCACACCAAAACGTCTAATAGGAGTTTTTTCAATCAAAAGCTTTCACTCAGAAAAAACTTAGAAAGTCTTTCTTAAGAATTAAGGGTAACTTACGCGAAAAAAATTTCGACACTTGCCTCGCAAACCTTTCTCATTTCCTTTAAAATTCCTTATAAACAACCGTCAATAAGTTTGAGGTACCGTTGCAAATAAAATTGGTTGACGACTTAACAATGAAAAGTTCAGGTGAATTTCGATCACATTTGGGAGAAACTGAGAACACTAAATCGATGTCGATTTTAATGGCTACGCACAACCTGATTAAATGGAGGAAAAATGGACTGATATGATAACTGATAGCTTTCATTGACATCCTTTTTAAAGCAAAACTTCAGAAGATATGTTTCATAAACTCGGGCTTTGTGTTTCATCAGGGTTTCTAAACACGGGGAAACTGATGAAAGCGGCCGAGTGCTTTTATTGTATTCGAGTGTTTAGAAACCCTGATGAAATACGAAGCTCGAGTTTATGAAATGGTTTCTCAAAAGGGTCTAATTAATTAGCAATAAACACAAAAGAAAAACAAAGATCATGCGTGTATTTAGTTTTTGCTTTCTCTTGTTTCATTAAACTGTTAAAACATGAACAGATTTGCAAGTCAGTGTTACGACAGATATTTTTTTGTGATTTTTGCAACTGCGGGTGTTTAATTAAAGGCAGTCTCACTTTGAAGTGGCCTCCTCTGTCGTGATTTTGAAAAGTGGAAGAAGCTGCTACGCCGGGATAAGTCTTACAAGCTTTGATCACCAGAAGTAGCCAAAAAGAAGTTTCTGTGCTCGAACTTTCAAAGTCCAAAAGTACAAGACAAAGAGAAGTGGGCTGTTGATGTTTTCCGAAATTGGCAAGCTACACGCGAAAAAAATCATACACTTTACGCCAGCCGGGGAGTGTGTCCAAAGTGTGCAAAGTCTTGAAGAAAGATTGGAGGGCCTGCATAGCCTCTCCCTAAACTTCTTCCTTACAAAGTTCTTGCGAACAATCGAACGAGCATCTCTTCAAGTATTGCACTCCTTTACTAATTGATTTCCAAACACACGTGTTTGGATATCCTAACACGTATTTTTGGATATATAAAATATTTATATGGGCCTAAACACAATCTCTATTGTTATTTCGAACATAATTTACTAATTCATTTGCCGTTCGATTCGCCGCTGTCGTATAAAACGCCATTTTCAACGTCGCTTTTAATTATGTTACATTGTCAATATATGAAACTTGCTGATAAAAAAAGCAAACAGACAAACAAAACAAAAAAAGCAGTAATAAGTAATTATGAATAAGAGTGATAGATCATCGCACTAATCTATTGATTTTACAGAGACCACTCGTGCACAAAAAACCAGGCTGAATATGTATCTATCGCTAGATGTCTATTTGCAAGACGCAGAACACACTTGAATGCACAGGTAATAAATATCTACTTTTATAAAAGTCACAGAGTCTCCTCGTCCCTTTCAAATCCCTGAAGGCATATCACACAGAGGAAAAATGCGCATAAAGTGAAGCGAAGGGAAGTGGCTCACTTGAAATTAATTTTCAGAGGTTAAAAAAAAAAAAAAAAAAACAGGTAGCAGCATCATGTTGTTTATTGAGCTGCTACACACTGGGGATGAAAGACTCGAGCAAGTAAAATTTGGGAGACAACCGAAATAAATCTATGTTCTCAAAGCCTAAGAGTTAAAATCAAAACAATTTACATACTCGCTGCCAGAAAAAAAAAAGTAAACTGCACGGCGTTTTTTTTTTTTTTTAACCGGGAAAACTAAAACGTTGCGGTCACACGGAAAATCATTTTTTTCTGAGATGCGAAGAAAATTGTTTATAGTAACTATTCCCGAAAAATACGGACCATGACCATATGCATTTTTTAGTAAAGAATAAAATTCCGAGACTGCATTCTGGTGTGAGTAATGCGGCGAGATTTCTCTCTCAGTTACTGGGGTTCAACAGCTTCTTGCCTAGAATTCGGTATACCAAGCTGTAGTGTTGTTCTTTTGAAACAGTTCGCGCTCAAAGGGCGATTCATAATTATTTGAACAAGTGATTTATTAATGATAAATTACTTGAACCGTTTGTCAAATATCACAGCATTAACAATAGCATAGCAATGCGGAAAAGGTGCATTGACAGGCCTTAGAAACCAGGCAAGGGAACGACCCAACGAAGGCCTTGTGCAACTGTATTTCTCCCTTATTCCAAGCTTTTGCCGATCTACGGTATAGTTAGGAAATGGAAAGAAAATAGAAAATTATTTACGTTCCTGAACGATGCCATAGATCTCCGAAAGCATGAAATAAAAAATGAAATACAGTAGTTTATTATCATCGCATTTAATGATAAATACGATAGAAAATCAAATTGAAGAATAGAATTTGGCACTCTGGTCATTACAGACATACAGCGTTGCTTGAAAGGACACACAAACAAGTTAAAATAAGTAGAACCCGCGAAACAGGTCACATAAAAAGGGGAAAGTTTGCACAACGCGTCACGCAAACATCAAGCTGGGTTTGTCCGGTTGATTTTGTTGCTCAAAACCGTTGTGGTCCATAACAGCGTAACATCGTTAATGATGGCAACAAATTTGCAAAAAGGCGGGCTAGTTCATCGGGTTCTGTGTGCTAAATCTTGGGAGAAACTGCAAGAATTCTATCAGAGTGTATGCGCTTTGTTTTGCAAATATTAATTCTCTGACGTAATTTAACTTGTTTGTGTATCCTTTTAAGCAACACAATATGTCTGTAATGACCAGAGTACCAAATTTTATTCTTTAATCTTCTCCACATTGTGCGTAATTCATAATCTGATATTTCAACGTAAATCATCGAGAAGCCGCCTTCCGATCAACTTTGTTGAAGCGTTACGACTGATCACGTTTACGCAACGTTTTAGGAAAAGTCGACATCTAGACTCCATTCAGTTGTTATGAAAACCTAAAATCCTCAACGTAGAAGACAAACGAACGAAGTTTAAACGGTCAAAAGGAGATCTTGGTCAATTTTCAGAATTAAGCAAACGCATGATTTACAATGTTTTTAAGATGTTCGTAGATGGAAACTAGAGATATAACCGCGGGTTTGAGGCAATCAGTGATTCCCATTGGTGTATAAACTATACACTGATATGCTTTTTCAGCCAGATTAACGCCTGCATTTTCAGAATTCTTTAGTACAAATTAGTGAATTTTTGTTGTGCAAATTAAGGTCGAAGAGAAGGGTCTCCTCTGATCACGCTGGTATGAAAATATTTCAGCTGAAGTTTCCATATATTTTATGTGAACTAACTGAATACATCTTGTAAATTGTGTCAAGATAAAATTCCGTGAGCTATATCATTGCAGTCGCTGCGCGCGGGACAAAATCTGTGAAATTTGCACTTTCGATCGCTGTTCACAGGGCTGGCCAAAAATCATTTTTGGCTCGTGGCGACGCAAAAAGAGAGAATTGGAGAACAACTAAACTAATTTTGAAACATGTGTCCTAAACCCTTTTCATGGGCAAAAAAGAAAATTTTTTTTCCGACGCGAGGTCGAGAGGACCGCTCTCAGCGAGAGCGGCACTTAAACTAGTTTAACAGACTAGAAAATTAGGTAAAAAAATATGGAGTTCATAACTTTAACACGACTTTAACTTTCCGGCACGACTTTAACTTTCCCGCACGACTTCAACATTTCCGCACGACTTGAACATTCCGGCACGACTTTAATTTTTGGGCACGATTTCAAATTTCCGGCGCTACTTTTTAGGGCACGACTCTTTCATGACAAAACCTTTAACTTTTTCCACCGGAAGATTCACCACAAGAATCAACGTTGCAGGTCATGATCACCGCCGGCCGATCGCAATGTAAATACTCTAACACTGTTTGGTAAGAGCTATGAATAAATTTGCAATCGGACAAAACTAAATTGGATAAGTTTCCTCCATCAAATTATATTTAGTGTGCTTGTCTTGCACTCAATTGCTAGAATATAAATCAGTTAACAATTGAGGATAAAATGTTCCCGTTGACTTGAGTTGAACTGGTTCTCTGTATCGCGAATGTACTGAAAAGAAGTAAATTCAGATATGGCCAACTCACTCGTCAAAATCTGCATGATTGGCTCATTTTCTTATTTACACCTGTTCCTACTGACTAGAATAATCGCTTTGGCTTTGTTTCTTTTTGAATCGTCACAAAACTGCTTTACTTATGGCCCTGTGTGTTAACACAAAAAAATTTGACTGTTAACGTTCCACCAAAGCCCATTGCCCATAAGATTTGAAGAAGATGAAATTTAAAGTGAACATTTTAGGCACTGTTAGATAACAGACCAGAGAAAGTCGTGCCGGAGTCACAGCGGATTTGGACCCCCGGTCAAAATCCGCTAACAGATATGGAGCCCCGGTCAAAATCCGCTAGCGGATGTGGACCCTCCTTCGCAGATTTGGACCCCGTACCAAACTTTCCTTTCAAGCATCGTTTCAAATTTGATAACGAATTCTATTTGCAAGCTTTTTGTCAATATGCTTTTTAATGATAATACAATATTCCTCAATTAAGATAAAGAAAACAGCCATTTCGTTGCAATTCTGCCACATTTATAATAGCGATTCGTACGTTATACGCGAGAATTAAATACGAACGTACTACTGCAATCGAACTATTGAAATTATTTCAATAAATCCTGGTATCTTCTGATGCGAATCAACATTGGTACGAAACGTCATAACGATAGTGGAGACTATTACATCCAGTCACAAAAATAACTCAGTCTGATTTTCTAATTAAGTAACATTAAACAGTTTCTGAACAAGAACGAAGTAGCTGCTCTTACTACAAAGTCGTTCTTAAAGCCTATGATAAGTAAAAATGTTTCTATTCTCAACTATTGGAACTCTCAGCTTTTTTTTCAAATGCAAATCAACATCAATGAACCACTCGCCCTCCGTGGCAGTCTTAAGTTTCTTGCAGCTCATGTGCAACCATTCCGCGCACAACTCGCTATGGTTCATACACGAACGAGACTGTTTCATCAGGGTTTCTAAACACGAGGAAACTGATGAAAGAACGAGGCAGCGAGCCGAGTGTGTGTTCAAGTTTTTTAGAAACCCTGATGAAACACAAAGCCCGAGTTTATAGTGTGGCTTCTCCGAAAGGTCTAATTCATTAGCATTAAACGCAAAAGCAAAACAAAGATCATGCTTGTATTTAGTTTTTGCTTTCTTTCGTTTCCTTAAACTATTGAAACATGAACAGATCTGCTAGTCAGTGTGATGAAAGATGTTTCTGTGAGTTTTACAAGTGCAGCTTTTCAATGAGAGGCAGTCGCACTTTACATTGACCTCCTCTGCTACAATTTTGAATAGTGGCAGAAGCCACGCCGGGACAAGTCTTGCCAGTTTCGACCACCAAAAGAAGCCAAAAAGAAGTTTCTTTGCCCGAACTTTCGAAGTCCAAAAGTACAGTACAAAGAGAGGTGGGCTGTTGAGGTTTTCAGAAATTGAAACTATTTTTGAGCAGCATTTACTTAGTCATTTACCGTTGACCGTTGTCGTATAAAACGCCATTCTCAATATCCCTGTAAATTATGTTACATTGTCAATACACGAAACTTGCTGATTAAAAAAAGAAAAGAAAAAAAAAATTAGTAGTTATGATTAAGAGTGATAAATCATCGCATTAATCTACTGATTTTACGGAGACCACTCAAAAACACCAGGCTGAATATATATCTATCGCTAAATATCTATTTGCAAGATGAAGAACACGTATAGAAAGAAAGACATTTAAGACGGACTTTTCTAAAGTCTACAGAGTCCCCTCGTCTCTTTCAAGTTGCTAAGAACATGCACACATAGGAAAGACGCACAGAAAGGTAAGGAATTAGGAGGGGTGGAGGGGGGTGTGTGGCTCACTTAAAAGTCAATTTACATAGTGAAGAAGATAAAAGGTAAAAAACAGGTAGCAGCATCCTATTATTCATTGAGCTGCTACACACTAGAGATGAAAAGCTTGAGCAAATAGAATTTGGGAGACAACTGAAATAAATCTATATTCTCAAAGCCTAAGAGTGATAAAAGTTAAAAAGTGAAAAAAGTTAAGCTAATTCACCTTCACAATCGCAGCCTATTATCTCTGTGTTACTTCTAACTCTGAGAAATCAATCGCCATTCCCAAGCCCCCCCTCTCTTTAATTTAAACAAATGATATGAAAAATAATATGAAACTTAATGTGTGAAAAAAGGCGAAGAAAAAGGTAAACGATTTTTGCCCTTGTTATCTCTCTCAAGTAATGAGGAGTTTCCATTAACCAATCATATTCAATACACGATTCGATGTAAGTTGTAAAGAATATGACATGTCCATCATTAGATTTATTTACCTCAGGAGGTAGAAAAAACTTTCGTAGCAAAAACTAATTTATACAATATGAAAACAAAGCGCTCAGACGCTCGAAATACCGAGCGCTAGAAACCGTCAGAGAGGGTAGCGCTTTAAACGGATCAGTTGAGATGGAATACCTTGGTCATTTGCAAAATTCAGTTTACATCGGTCCATTCTGGCATGAGTAGTGTGGCGAGATTTCTCTGTCAATTACTGGGATTCAATTTATAGCTTGTCCCTTAGAATTCAGTATACCAAGCTACAGTGCTGTTCTTTTGAGACCCTTTGCGCTTTTTTGACAAGCCCTTTAACTCCTATAAGTGATTGAGACCGACTACTTCCTTACAATAGCAACACAAAATCAAGGGGACAAGTAATGGAAGAAAATTTCAATTAAGAAACCACTAGTTGATCCAATACCAAATTCTTCGATCTAACATCATAAGAACTATATAGCCGACAGTAAGGAGAATTACTGATGAGATCTTGGGAGTGAAGGGTTAACTGCTCAAACACTGATGTTGAAACTAACACACTGACAAGGAGAGAGAGGAAGTCTGAGATGTTTCATAAATGCATGATCACGTGGCCTTTACCTTGATCTTTCTCCGGAACCAGTGTGACTTGAATTTTACTTCCGCTACCGGTGGAACTCAAGCGAATGTAACCATACCAGAAGTCTGGTTCATTTTGGCTAAAATTGACCCATCCTTCCTCTCCATTGATATCAAAGTGGATGCGGTTGCTCTTTAAGTCACGGTAAATACTCAAGACACTTCCGTTTCTGATGTCTCTGTTGTAGAAATGTGTTAATTGCGAAGAAGCAGCAAAACTTGTCTTAGAGTCGAATGTTTTCTTAAAGAATTTTTTCTGTTGGCTGTTCCATCCCCTGAAGGTAAGAAAATGAAAGGTCATCAGATGAATTCGCAATATGATCGTTCGATGATTCCGTAAATTCATCCGTGAGAGATGAAAACATTGGAGGAAAAATTTCAAAAAAAGGCACAGGTTAGAAAATTGGTAGAAAATGTTGTCGAGCGAAGGAAGGAAATACTTTATGCCTAGAGGTCAGCAAAATTTATTTGCCCTCGTGCCGCCAGTCCAGTCCAACTATATAAGCCCTGTTGAAAGGGTCTCTAATAACGATCGAGTGTGAATCTGACTGTAAAAAATGGTTTCAGACAATCCCAGAAAACTTATTTGATTACTGGAATAGACATGATCACGCATACAGTAAGTTAGAGGAAATTTTAATATTTCAAATCAACAGCCGAGTCGGCGGACTTTGAGAAGGTTATTGTTCAAATTTAACCGACTTCCCATGAAGCCTAAAAACTTTAACATTTGTAATTTTATTTTGACTGAAGATCCTCCGCTCTCATATTAATTAGTCTGATTTTATCTCTAGGGCGGTACCGAATCGATCTGTTTCCATCAAGGCTTCTATTGACGGACCTACCACCTGTTCGCTGGAGAGAGGCTATCGTTAGATTGTCTGAATTCCTCACAAAGCCTGCGCCTCTCTCTTCATTACTCACTTTCGCCCCATGCCTCCTTCATGGTTCCATCGCTCGGTCCAAGCTTCGCTCGCTTTGTTACAAGGAGACGGATAAGGGTGCAGGGCAACCTAAGCTAATACAAGTGGACGTGATAATTACCACAATTTTCCAGTCAGTCGAAGATGTTCTCCATTCTGAACACCCAACACCTGAAGTTTCCTAAAGAATTATAAGAAAATTCTACTTCAGCAAAGTGCATTCAAAATATAAACTCAGACGTTAGCAAAGCGCCTTTCAAAATGTTTAAAAGAACATCAAAAGGTTGTTGTGAAGCAAATTAGACAATCGGCTCTTTCTGCGTGGCATAACAAGTACACAAAACAGTTCGCAAAGGTTTGGAAAATAAAAATCGTTTGAAGCCGGCATTGCCTCACGCATCACACCCCTTGACCTGCAGCTTTAAAAGGAATTCTTCAAATCTACGGATTGCCATCAAACATCACAAGTAACCAAGCTTCGTTTTGTGACAATGCATTGAACAAACCCAGAAAAATGGTAATGCCAAGAGCGGATCCTGCATTTTTCAGGGTGCACCAAAAAAGAATGACGTAACAGACGGGGTGGGGGAGCGCCCCTGCCCTAGATCCGTCCCTAAATACTTTTTTATGCAATGTATTTACCAGAACAGAGCAGATTGGGGCTTAGTTCATACCTGTTTTTCGGAGATATCAATCCATAGGTCAAATATGATTCGCCTTCGAAACAATCCACAAACACGTGCAGTTTAGAAGCACCACACAGAGGATATCTTGTGACAATTTCACTAAACGATGGCCAGTTATCTCCTTGTATCCAAACTGTTGGGGTTGTTGCAGAGAAATATTGAGAGCCACGGACTAGCTCCAGCGTACGAAAAGCGGAATCTTCAAAGACTACATTGTAAATTCAAAATGAAAATTTGCTCAATGTTAACATAGTTTGGTTGCATTGGCTTTGTAATTCCCGTATAACTTTGTCACAGGCTTTGGGTTGGTAATCTTTAAAATATCTAACCCAATGAGAAGTAGTTCAGTAGGTCCACTGTTATACTCAGGCACAGAAACCAGAGCTGTTACCATGGTAACACATTGTTTCGCCAAGTGTGGTCCCGATGAAATGATTTTTGAAAAGATTACGAGTTGAGTATTTTGTAGTGTAACACCAATTTCCTACTACTCTGGCGATATGTTAAATCCCCCATTGTGACTGGCGATGACTGGGACTGTTGTGATAATAATACTGCTAAGATTCATACAGCTTACTTCTAAGAAGAACAATTTGGAAAACAGATCTTAATAATTTGGGAGCCTGTCACATAATCTTGTAGTTTCAACGAAATGCTGAAAAACATGATGTTTAGCTATTGATTGAGAAAAATATGTGGCGAATTTAATATTGGGTAAAACACAGGTTAACCTTATGGGTTTGAGGCCACGTGACGTAAAAATCAAATCTCCTTGAGTTTGTATATGTCGTGCATTCATGATTAGGGGCGAGTCGACCGTGCCAAGGCTGACCAAATCACGCGAGACAACGCAAAAAACTTAAGGCAGTGAACCTCAGTGAATCAACTGCCCAAAAAGTGGATTTAAGGAATCAAAGATTACGAATCACTGTCTTTACAACACATTTCCCTCGATTACTGGAATCAAGCTAAAATCACAGCTAGTGTAAGAAATCGATCATCGTCAATCATAGAGGGTATTCAACCTGTATGTAAAAGAATATTTTCGCAAGAAAAATCCAGATGCTCATTTCCTGCTTAATAGAGAGCGGTTGCATCTAGCCTACGTGTAGCCGTTCTCTTCACGTGGGCTAACTTGCATCCAAGTCACGAAATTGCGCACTAAATGATTCTTACGATTCAATCAATTTTTTGGCCCCCTCTGCATGCCAATCCGACAGCATTGTTCAACACAATAATATACAAAATGCTAATTTGATTCAGGCGACGAAGGGGAAAAACCCCTACCTAAAGATTAGCACGGGGTATCAAATGTCTCTCAAACTGAGATATACGTAATGTTTGACAACAAAGCTTAACTTGTGTTTTTGCAGTTTCGCGAGTTCTCTGAGAAATTGGAAAGATACTCATAAAAGGATGGAGGCTATCCATAAAAGGATAAGCACTTAAAAGAACTTGTAACTTGTACCATATCAATCTCCCGTTTTCATAACCCTGAGGGACTTAAGTCACTGCTCGCAGCATTTTATTTCCGTTACATGTAATACACGTTAAAAAAAGTTAGAATTGTCTACAAAGGAAATATTACAAATCGAATAGTTGTTAAAGACCTTTAGCTCCTACGTAAGCTGATAATATATGGCATTTCAACTGAATAGATATTTTATCGTAGTGCATTCGGCTTGCGCCGATAATGAAGATTTCTATAATTTATTAACACAGATAATTACCTTCATACCTCTTCTTACGGGCTGAAAAAAAAAAAAAAAAAAAAAGTTAAGAGTTACCATCGGGTATGAAAATACATCCGAGCCCTCGCTGATTTTGTGAGACGGATAAGCTTATAAGCATATAAAACGTAGATATTTTCACGAATAAGCATTGAAAACGGATTTACATCATGTTTAAAAGGGAAGGAACTAATAGTTAGCAGAGTCACCAGAGTCAAGTTATCTAATCAAACTTGGTCAGCGTACATAAACCATAATAGAGCTATGCACAAAGACTTTAACAATTAGAAAAAACGGTAACTACGTTATCTTCCTGGATAAATCCATCCGTACTTTTGTTTCTCGTTTAGTGCACAGCTTGTAAGGCTGTGTGCTTATGAAGATTTCTATAATCCATTGCCACAGATGGTTTACTTCCCTCTTTTTCTCCCTCGGTGAAAATAAAACAAAACTGAAAAAATAATCCATGCAGACTTTTTACAATCTCTGCTTCCGTGTGCTACTTGGAAGACTTTGTGCCAGTAATGAAGATTTCTACAAGTTATTAACACAGATAATTACCTTCCCGCTCCCTAGCCCACTCTGAAAAGAAAAAGAAATGAGCAATTACGATTGGGTATAAAAATGTATCCGAGCAGCCGCTGATTTTACGAGAACCCTACGACACATGAGTGCTGAATTATCACATATAAGCTTATTGAACGTATGTAGACCATGTTTAAAAGTTTAAAAGAGAAGGAATTGATAGTCAGCAGAGTCAGAAGAGTCAGGTTATAATAGAGCTATGCATGTAGACTTTACCAATTAGAAAAAAACGGTAACTAAGATAAATCCATCTCTACTTTCGTTTCTCGTTTAGTGCACAGCTTGTAAGACTGTGTGCTTATGAAGATTTCTATGATCCATTGCCAGGATGGTTACCTTTCTCCATCAGTGAAAATAAAACAAAACTGAAAAAATAATCCGTATGGACTGTGTAAAATCTCGACTTCCGTTTGCTACTTGGAAGACTTTGTGCCGATAATGAAGATTAGTGCACAGCTTGTAAGGCTGTGTGATAATGAAGATTTCTATAATTTATTAGCACAGATAATTACCTTCCTGCTTCTTCTTACGTGCTAAAAGCTTTGCACAAAGACTTTAACAATTATAAAAAACGGTAACTACGTGAAAATCCAAAATGTGCACTGCATTGAAGAAACGAATGTAAGAGATCCTCGCAGCTATTAACACTACTGAACTAGTAATTGAAATAAGACCTGCCAACAATTCAGGCCCGAACGGGATTAGAACCCATGACCTTTGCGATACCGGTGCAGCGCTCTACCAACTGAGCTAACAAGCCAACTGGGAGCTGGTCATTAAGTTGGGTCCAAATAAACCGTCCAAGTGATGAATAATGATTGTAAATATATGAAAATCATATATGTGCACTGCGGTGAAGAAATCAATGTAGGAGATCCTCGCAGCTATAAACACTACTGAACTAGTAGTTGAAATAAGACCAAAAGATGTTACTAACTCGAAAACCTGTGTTACTCACCTTCATCAGAAACATCAGACGTGCTCGACTCCATCTCCTCTCTGCTATAGATTTCAACCTAAAAACAGGCTAAATTTGAATGGTAACATTATTATTCTGTTAGCTACAAATAGAAATGGAATGAAATGGCACCGAATTATGGCAACCACATTGTTCAAATCAACAGATTACCTCAATTCACAAAACTGTAAAACTTTTCCAACTAGATCCCAGTTTCCGTACGAATGTCTTAATTACCCATATTGTGTCAGTTTCATTTTTAAGCTCGTTTGTTTTTCTAGATTTCAGCCTGGAATGGTTAACCCTAACATACCAGTCTATAATTATTTAGAATATACCCCAGTAGCAGGCATACACTGAACAATTATTGGATATCCAGAATAATCAAGGTCAAGGTATAGGAGATGATTTTGAAAAAAACAAAACAAAACAAAATATGCGTTTAATGTATGCTCTCCGAGGTTAACAGGTGCTGAGATATTATCATAATGCCTGATTTATGCTATTATTTTAGTTGATTTGTTAACTTTTTTGGTTGTGTATGGCACTGTAATTGCAAGGACATTGGAATTGTCATGTTGTGCTTTGTTGCCTAAATATGTTTTCTAAATTTCAATTTGTACTTATCCACTTGATAATGGCGAGAATCAGAAAATACAACCAGACTTTTAAATCAAACCCAATCGTATGTCTATGTATACATTCAGTGAATAACACGATCACATGACAGGAAACACGATTATCTACTAACCTTGCTAATTCTTGATATTCAAGTTCTAAAGGAAAAAGAAAAGCGAGGCCAATAGAATGTCACGTGTCAAATGCACAGTTCAAGTTCAAATAAAATCAAATTTAAATTTTTCCCGCAGCGATGTCACTGACGCGTTCATTCTTCAGTCGAGAAATAAAGCTCACTTGGTGCTTCAAGAGTGTAGATCGACAAAATAAATCCATGATGCCCTTATCATGTTGACATTTTGACGACTGTTGAGTTATTGGAGAGGTTATGTATAACCATATGGCAAACTAAAATAATCAGTGTTAGATTTCTTGCCCTTTTTTTTCAGCCGTTTATCATTAAAAATGACTAAATTTTCACTAGTTGTGTGCAAGATCATTGTTGCTATTTTCTTAAGACATCTGTTGTAGGGTTTTTGGAAAAGTGAGTGAAATCGTAGGTGTTTTACTGTTTGCCGTTGATGTAAACATCAGGGTAAAACTATAAATTCTTACATTTGTAATGCATCGTAACAACGAGGTTCAGTTCCGCTCATTCAGCACAAAGAAAAAGATAACTTGACGAAAAAAATAGCGTTAGCTTTCGTAAAATAAAAGAAAAAGATAGACAAAACTTTCATACGAAAAGGATTGAATTTCTTCAAGAACTTCTTACCCGGAATAATACATTTCTAAGAACTAAAATGATGCAATAGAAAGCGAAAGGTCACGGGAAAAACCCCTAATTACACATTTACGTATGTAATATGCATGAAATATCGCGCAAAAAAAAAACAGTTTCGAAATGAATTTTTACTCTACTTTGTAACTCTCCGAAGGTATAACGAAGGAAGAAAAAACGGGATACATGCCCTGAATCATTGAGTCGTTCTCTCGGCTGTGAAATAATTACAAAACCTGAACACTACTAAGACCTATTTTTCCTCCCGGTGACTAAATAACTCAGTATATTTATTCCCATCACGTACATGATTGGTGTTAATCCAGTTTCTCCACCATACATCTTGAAATATCTTGCCCGGAATTGATAACACAACCGCATTTTAAGAGCAAATCCTTTTAAAGCAAAAGGTAAGATATGCATCGTTTTCTAAATGTGATTACACAGCGATTTCATGTTCCCTGCTTGCTTGTTAAATTGTAAATTTACGTTACAACGTCGGCGTAAAAACTCTAGGATTCTGACCACTCGAAGCGAACGAACAAACAGATAATTCAGCAATAGTGAGGCTCCTTGAGACACTCGTGTAATTCTGTGGATGTTAACTATCAAATAAATATAATATCACCATCTGGCTCGTTTTAATACCTAGCCAACTAAAGCGAATTGTAATTGCGATAAAGATTTCGGTCAGTTATTGATTGTTCCTGAAGGAGAAATTTAGGCCCTCAGCTCGGCGGAATCAAAATGAGCCACAGTCCATCAAATCAGTCTGATGTTACGAATACTGTCTTGTTTCAATTTTAACCTGCTTTAGAGTCAACATTAAGAAACGCTTCGGGTAACATTTCAATTAGTCGAGGAAGGGTCCTACATCATGGGGAACCGACAAGTCGAAACATCAAATGATCATTGAAAGTCGCATCATGACGAAATAAGATGTCGCCCGGCCACACGGTTCGTTTTCATCGCTCGCCTGGTAATCGTGAGTAATATATATCTCGATTGACTTCTCCAGTTGGAGAAATTTAGGCCCATAAGCTCGGTGAATCAGAATTGGCTAAAGTCCAACAAATGAAATAGTGTGTGGACTTACGAAAGCAATGTTGCTTCCGTTTTTCTAAAACACGTCTAAAAGTAAGCATTAGTAACCAGTTATGGTAAATATTTTAATTTACTACGAAAATTCCCACATTATGTGAAAACATCTCACGAAAACTGTTTAACATACCTCTTCGTCGCCTGATTATTATTTCATTTCTGGTACACAGCCTTTAGATGGCAGCTTCAGCGAGCCGAACGAGCCACACTGTTCCCCACATCGGCACATTAATGTCGTTCTGCAGTAAATATTTAAAATCTGAAGTATATTTAATGAGATGCGTCGGGTCATTTACATCTAGCTAGCTTGTTCAACGCGGCTTAGGACCGCTGAGGATTTCCAGAGTACATTGCCAATCTCTCTTTGGGCAAACTCGGCTATTTAATGGAAGTTACTGGTGGAAATATTTGACATGCAACCAACATTTGATCTCGCTTTACTTTCCTAGGTGACCAAACTATACACATTAAATTCAACTGTATACAAAGTTTACAATATTTACACTTATTCACTTACACTTATAAAGGTTTACTGTGTAGTGTTTTGATACATCAATTTTTTTCATACAGGTTTTGTTTTCTGCTTGCTTTTAGGCTCGAAAGAACTTTATGTCACTGGGTAACTATTTTATAAAAAGCAAAATCCCTGGACATACAGCAAAATACTTACAGACATATTTCAAGTGTGTTTTAATCAACTTCTGCTCTTTTCAGAGTGTAACTAACTACCCTCTTACTTTTACTCTTAACCGATCATTTTCTACGCTGTAAATCGAAAGGATCTGTTTCAGCCTCTAAAATAGGGCCATCTCGGTGAGTAAAATAGTCCTATTTTGGAGCTCATTTGGCCCTTCTGGATAAGAGTTGTTCTGGCCCTAGTAAAAAGGGCAAAAATTGGCCCTGTATGGGATAGCCGAAATGACTTCATAACGGGGCTGTTTTAAGAAAATGAGGGGTGGTTTAGGAAAAATGAGGGGCAGTTTCGGCCTTTAAAGGGGTCAAAATGGTATGGCCAAATCAGCCCTTCTGGAACCAATTCGCACCGTAGAGAGAGTGAAAATTGGCCCCTATTTCGTGGCCAATTTAGGCCAATGTATGGTCAAACAAACGAAATTTTAATGGCTAAATCGGCATCATAGGGTCTGAAACGACGCTCTTGATGGGAGCTGTTTGGGGCTTTAAGAATATAAAACATTCCTCTGAACAGAACTAAAGTGGTTTTTGTTATGATATAAAATTGCCCCACTTGAGCTATTTCACATCTGTACATTTTAGGCCAACAATACCCTCAAAGGGTGACTCATTTAGCCCCTGTTAAGGCAAAAGGAAAGCACTTCCTGCGACTAAAGCAATGCAAACGAAGTCTGAATGACTCCTACTTTTATCTCTATAACAGTTTTGTTAAAGCTAAAATCAATTTCCATTTATCCTTTTACATGGTTCCAATTATCCATTTGATTCGCACTCATTAAACATAGGAAGCATAGGAAGCAAGCTCTTTACCTTGCCCTCGCATCAGAATGCTGGAATGATGTTTTGGAGGCGGATAGTATCGAAACAGCTGTGAACATCCTAGAATTGAAGATCCTGTCAAATATTAACTGGTGCATGCCTTTACGAACGGTTTCCCTTTCGTCCCGTGATCCAAGTTGGATGACACCGCTAGTTAAATACATGCTACGTAGCAAGTCTCGCATCTCTGTTTTACGCACTAATAAGCATAGAGAGCTTAATAGAAATGTGTTGAAGGTTATTGGCGAAAACAGAAGGATGCTTCTGGAGGGCAAAATGGGGAGCAGAGAATGGTGGAAAAACGTAGACTTGATATCTCAACGCCGGCGGTCCACAAACGTTTCGCTGGATAGAGAGACCGCTCAAGATTTGAACGAGTATTTCGGTGACCTGTGTACGGATGGCGATTACGTTGAGCCCGCGTTACTTGAAATTGGTCCTGAGGTGAAAGTCCCGGAAATTAGTGAACGATATGTATGGAACTCACTGAGTACTCTAAAGAAGACTGCAACTGGTCCTGACCAAATTCCGTATTGGGTGTGGAAAGACCATGCGGAGATCTTCACTCCAATCATTACTAAGCTATGGAATTTGTCTCTCGCTACGCACCAATGGCCTAGATCGTGGAAAAGGGCAAGTATAAACCCACTGCCAAAAGTTGATGTTCCAGTGGCAAGAGGGGACTTCCGGGGGATCAACGTAACCCCTGTAATAGCAAGAGCCCTGGAAAAGGCAGTCTATAAGATTCACGCCCAAAGGCCGGTAGAAGAACAGCTGTTGAATAGTCAATTCGCGTATAGAGAAGGAGGGAGCTGCACAGATGCTTTGCTACTTATACAGAATAAGATCTGCAAGTTTCTTGATGATCCCAAGTGCAAGGCAGTGCGGATGTTCGCGATGGATTTCAGTAAGGCCTTTGACTCTGTGAGCCATCAACTTCTTGCTGAGAAACTTAAGAGTCTACCACTTAACCCGTATATCATAAACTGGTGGTTAGGTTTTTTGCGAGATAGAAAACAAAGAGTTATTTTCGGGAATCATGTCTGTAATTGGAAAACAGTTAACAAGGGCACAACCCAGGGTAGTGTTTCAGGACCTTATTTGTTCAATATATTTCTTAACGATCTGGAAATTAAATTAGGAAACGAGACACTTGGTTTCAAATACGCTGATGACTGTACGATTATTGCTCCGGTATATTATTATAAAGATCACTCTGTAGACTTAATAAATCAGTTTTTACAGTGGGCAAGCCAAAATAGAATGAATTCAAATTCTACTAAATGTAAAGAGCTTGTTATGTATAAAAAAGGTCACACTGCTGAGGCCTACAAAAGTATTTTTGGCATACCTCAGACTAGTACAATAACCATTCTTGGTCTCACGTTTCAGCCGAACTGCAAATTCAGTACTCACCTAAAAGAAAAGTTAGGTAAAGCTAATAAATGTTTATACGTTATCAGATGCCTCCGCAAAGAAGGATGTAGCCAAGCAGAAGTAGATGTTTTATTTAATTCCATTGTCCTACCTAATATTACTTATGCTCTATCTGTGCATGGGGCCTCTGAGTCAGAGCTAACTATAGCCCAGCAGTTTTTAGATCGTTGTTTTAAACGTAGTTACATATCTAAGAAATTAGTGATAGGTGACTTACTTAAAACGCAAGATCACAAAATTTGTCGCAAGGTTTCAACTATCCTGAGCCATCCTCTTAGAGCCTACTTCCCTGAGACCAAGATCACGAGGTATAATTTGAGAAATAAATCCCCTGTCATGCCAGCCATTCGCACAAACCGTTTTAAGAATACATTTTTTAATAGAATTGTTTTTAAGTACAATGTAGCTTTGTAAAAGTGTACTTCCTGTATTAGACTTTTGTATTTGTTTCCACGTATATACTTATCTTATTTAGATACACCTAAGCTTATTAACATCCTTTTCTTTTAATGTAACATAAGATATGTAATTTTATCTTTTGAACAATAAAGACACATTAAAGACACATTATTAATTAAACAATGCTTAGCAGCAAAAATAATGTAAAAAATCCCTAAATTGGGGATTAATAGTAATATATATAGGGAAAATGGTTTATTGACAATGTAAAGATTTGCATTCTCCAGCTGTGGCCTTTTATTGGCAAACTGAAAATAATACATGTGCATAAAACAGTGGTGAAAGGGCTATAAACCACAGTATTGAGAATATCCAATGTAAATTGTACATTTCTTCATACTAACAGAAATTACAAATAGATTCTACCAATGATTCTAATTCTGAAATTTCAAGAACCCTTTCACTCCCAAGATTGTATTAGTAATTCCTCTTACTGTCTGTCATACAATCTTTTGATATTATTTGGGAGAATTTAGTATTGGATCAACATAAAGTCCCCTAGATCATATTTTACTTTATTCTTGTCACTTTTCTGCTTGAAATTGTGCTGAGATTGTAAGGAGAAGTTTTCTCTTGGTCACTCATGGGAGTTAAAGGGTTAAAGAAAGTGCTGACATTCAGCAAAGTATGACCTTGGCCAATACCCATTAGGGCCTGCTCTAGGAAAGACAACATGGCTTTGCTGTCTTTATAAACCACATATTGAATATATAAAATAATGACAGCAAAGCCACAATGCTATTTACAATGCTTTGTTGTGGTTTGCTGCATAGAATAATGCCCTCATAGATGATAGTTAGTTTATCAAAATCAAATTGTTCACCAATGGCCACAATTTGAGGCTGAAAGGACTTCTTCAATTCATCATCAATTGAAGCTGTTCTCTGTAAAAAGAAAAAATAATAAAAATGAAAAAAATGAGTCACCTAACCCCATAAAAATGAGCAAAACAAAGTTTCAAAAGGAGAAAGTTGTAACTAAAAGGTTGCTGAGTGATCAACTAGACTAATTTGGAATTAGTCCCTTATATCCAAAAAGACATGCTCCCCTTGGCTATCAATGACCAAAACAAACAATTAAAAATTATTTTTACAACTGTATACATTGGCAAGTTCATGATTGATAGCTATTTTTGTTTTGTACCTTACAGCCAAGGAAAATGTGTGACAACACAGCTAGGCATTAAAAGTGAAGCTACATGCAGTCAATAGCATGTTTTTATTAGGTGCAAACACTGATTTCACAGCCATTTCTGTTTGTTTGTTTGTTTGTTTGTTTTTTTTCTATTTTCAGTAATATGCTCTAAAATTAAGAGTCTCTGGTCTCTTTCGGTAGAAGACAGTTACTGGTAGGATTGTAAACACTTCTTATTGAGGGCCCTTTCCTTCTGCTGTAGTATCTTCAGATGTTAATTAAAACCAGTACAATTTGATCTTTAATTTCTGGTACAAAAAGATGATTCAATGTATGAACATCAAATAAAAAATTACATGGCCAATTTAACACTTTAACACACTTATCACGAGAATTGTTGACTTCCAATAGGATACCCCACCTAAACAAATTTTGCCAAATTGCCTAACCTTTAAAATGACCTCTGGAAACCCCAAAAGTCTGTAAATAATGCATACACAACACCCACTTGTTTTAAGTTTAATAATTGGCTACGCAGTAGCCCAGAGCGGTCAAACAATTAAATGAGTAAGGTTTTACTTGCTATTTTAAATATCCTTCCTTAATATTAAATATTTTACATAATATGGTTTTATACTCACATGTGGTTGAAGTTGAAATATATACATGTATCCAATCTTCCACCTAAGGTAACAAAAACAAGACAAGCTGGATAAAATAATAGCATATTTATTGACATATCGTATAGTACAATGTACATTCATCCATTGAAATGGTAATTGTTATACAAATCATAACATGTGACTACTCATATTCAAAAGTACATTGCATATTGTATGCATCAAATCTGAAAAATTAAACAGCTTACAAGGCAATAACAGTCTTAACCCTTTAACTCCCATGAATGACCAAGACAGAATTTCTCCTTACAATATTAATACAATGTCAAGCAGACAAGAGATGAGAATATAGAAAAACATTAATTACAGGATTATTAGTTGATTGAATAACAAATTCTCCAAACTAACATCACTAGAACTATATGGCAGACAGTAGGGAGAATTACTAATAAGATCTTGGGAGTTAAAGGGTGAAGGTTCCTCACCAATGTCTCAAATGCTAGTTGCTTATATTTGCTCATACAAGTCAGACTTAATTTATCAATTAGTTCTGATTTCTTAGTCTTTGCAATTGTACTTGCCATATAACCAAAGCTATAAACATCTGAAGTTGACCAAGGGATGTACAGACCATCATACAAAGCAGGATCAACATGTTTATGTCATGTTTTGAGTCCAGCTCTTTCTGATCCAGAAGGAATTACTTCTACCTTGGTTTTCCTAACTTCACATGCTTCATTGAAGTCTATTATTTTGGCTGCCAATCACCCCTATTCACCTCTGAAATCAATACATTATCTCCTTTTTGTCATTGTGGACAATCTCTACTCTATGAAGATAAAAGAATCCCAACTACATTGCATTAAAATGCCTAACCATGATTTTTCAACACATACACTCTCTGACTAAAGAGCTCTAAAAATGGTAAATGAATGTTTGATCCCTTTCTTAACCCTTTAACTCCCATGAGTGACCAAGACAAAATTTCTCCTTACAATACAAATACAATATCAACCAGATAGGTGATGAGAATAAAGAAAAATATCAATTTGGGGATAATTAGTTGATCAAATACTAAATTCTCTGAATTACCATTCTAAGAATTGTATGGTTGACAGTAAGGAGAATTACAAATTTGATGTTGGAGGTAAAGGGTTAATTCCACAAACCTCTCATACAAGCAGTTAAGTAGTTCTCTAAAAACTACACCAAAGGAAGGGAAACGCTTTGTGAGAAATGTGTGATAAAATACAAGCTTCCACAGCAACAGTTTCTTTAGTAGTTGATTCACTATTAATAGTACTTGACTGCACTGGAAAAGACATACATGTAAACTTGCAAACACCAAACCTTCCCAGGCCTAACACAACTTTGTTTCTGTGGCTATCCCCTACAACTGAAAGTTGCTATTAGCTCATTTCATTCACTTATACATTTAATGTGCTTCAATGAGAAATCCCTCAAAGTTTGATATCTATGATTATCATTTTGAAAAATATATTTCAAGCATTGCACCTACATGTGCTGTAAAATGATCAATTGATGCCTAAAAGTGAGGATTCCTTAGCAAAAAAGCTTAGCACCTCTGGCAGATAACTTTGTCACAGTATTGTAGAGTAAAGAAAAAATAATATTATGTTTCAACCATTGCACCTACATGTGCTGTAAAATAATCAATCAATGCCTAACAGTGAGGATTCCTTGGCAAAATAGCCTTGCATGTCTGGCATATACCTTGATCACAGTATTGTAGAGCAAAAAGAAAAATATGTTTCAGGCAATTTGCACCAACCTGTGCTGTAAAAATTATCAATCAATGTCTAACAGTGAGGATTGCTTGGCAAAAAAGCTTAGCACCTCTGGTGTACACCTTGATGACAGTATTTTTCGATAAAAGAAAAAACTATTTCAATCATTGCCAATCATTACACCTACATGTGCTGTAAAATAATCAATCAATCAATGCCTAACAGTGAGGATTCTTTAGCAAAATAGCTTAGCACCTCTGGCATATACCTTTATCACAGCATTGTAGAGCATAGAAAAAAACATTTTTTAAGCATTGCACCTGCACTGTACATGTGCTTTAAAATGATAAATCAATGTCTAACAGTGAGGATTCCTTAACAAAAAAGCTTTGCACTCCTGGCATATACCTTGATCACAGTATTGTAGAGCAAAGGAAAAATTTTTCAAGCATTGCACCTACATGTGCTGTAAAATGATAAATCATTGCCTAACAGTGAGGATTCCTCAAGCAAGAAGGCTTTGCACCTCTGGCATATACCTTGATCACTGTATTTTAGAGCAAGGAAAATGTGAAATTGATAATTTGAGAAAGAACTGATCTGTCAATGAAAGAATCAATCTATGCCTGAAAGCAAGGATTCCTAAGTAAAAAAAAAAAATCACCCCCAGCTGACATATTAACTTGAACACAGCATTGTTCAGCAGGAAAATACAAGAAATTCATCATTTAAAGCATTGCACCTTAATGTCTGTAAAATGACCAATCAATGCTTTACTTCTATAGCTCGCTGATCCTAGCAGTATGCAGAATGTGTCTTAAATGAACTTTGTAATGGGTCTTGCTCACCATAGAGTCTCTGTGGCTTGATCAGTGGTGAGCATCGGGGCATGAAATCCCTAGGTTCAATTCCACTTTGGCAAACAAAATTTGTTCTTTGTTCCAAGCTCATCACAAACTGAAAAATAAAACTTTCTCTTTTTCTTACCGCGCTCAAAACTGACCATCTTTCTTATTCTAATTAGCATGTTTATCTAACAATGGTCAAGGGGGGGAGGGAGGGGATCTCATGAAGAGATACAAGTAATTGACTGAATTTTATTTTACAACTCAATTCCACTTCCTAGAATTTAAATTCCATTCTGTGGGAGTATAGAGATTGGTTATCACTACAAGATATAAAAAGGCATAAACCTTTTTTGAACTTTTAGGTATTTCTTTAATGCTTCCGTTCTCCTTGCTTGTTGGTGTACAGGAACTTGGGCTTATAGATACTTTCTCCAAATCTCCGCCGCTTGCAAATTCCACGTCTACATCTGCTTCATCTTCATCCTATAACAAAGCTACAAAAGATTAAACCAACTCCAAATATTGGTAAGTGATTTATTGATCTGTGTTAGTCTTGGTCTGCAGTTGGCCTTTACGATGCACAAACATTGAACTTAAAAATGTGCGTGCCTTATAAAGAATTAATTAACCCAATTTTTTTATGACTTTAAATTAAATGTATTAAGTGCGGATATCACGTGTTTATGAGTATGGATTCTTGTGCATACTTGCTAAAGATCAGCAAGTTTTTCCTCATAGCTTACCATTAATACACAGGCAGAAGCACGAGCGTGAGTAATTTTCTTCGACAAGTCACTGTTGGGTCCGGAATTCAAATGATTGGAATGGCTCACCTGAAGTAAATGTGCAAGCATGAAATTGTTTTAAATAACAACATTGGCTATGAGGCTTACTTCATAAATAGAAAATCATAAAGGTCATAACTAGAAAATCTCTGTTGCAAATATGTAATGCAAGCTGATTTATGTTAAGTTAAATCAGGATAAACCACACAGCAAAGCAATTGCTTGTCCCTTTCAGAAAGCAAGCAGCGCAAACGATCTACACGAGGGAATCGGGTGTCCACAATTTGACTCTCCTTCGTAGAAAAATCATTGTCATTAGCGAAATGCACAGTATAATACTCGCAATAAATTATCTGTTAAATCTTTCCGCGACGCGGTGTAAACTACATGGTGGGACAACATAGAGTCACTTTGAAGATTTTTCGTGTAGGCTCTATTATTCTGTCACCATAGAGCCATTTTGCGGAACCTTTATGTAAGACGCATCGTTGTGTAACAGTAGCTACAACCTTCCACAGTGAACCTAAAGCAACCGAACCCGCTTTTAACTGCTTCGCTGCCACTGAAACAGCCATTAGTGACCACAAAAGGCATAATTATATTCTAATATTTTCAATTCAACTTAAACAAAAATATCTATACAGGGTAAATGTTCATTTGTGTCAGTATGAATTATTGCTTGACTCGCTTATGATATAAATGGTGGAGGGGGAAACACAACGCAAAACCTGGGCTCCTGTCAAAAAGTAATACCCAGGCGTTGTATAATAATCGAAAAAGCTAATAAATTCATAAATAAACAAGGTAAGAGTGTTATGTTAGATTTTTTTACAAATTGTAGTGATTTATGCCAGTAAACGGTGGCGACAAATAGGCTCACCATGCTTATTTCATAGTCGCTAGCAAGTAAATTTTGCCGAACTTTGAGTTCGTCTCAAGATAGAACAACACAATTACACAAGGACATTTTTACAGCAAATTTTTAACTATCCTTTTGTCTTTTAAAAGCTTGAAGCTCTGTAGATTATGTCATCTCAGTCATTGTTAAACCTGTCTTTGTTTTGATGTTACTTTTCGACATAAGAAAAGTATGTCGGACAAAAATATTTACCAAAAAATAGATATTTCTTTGCCAGCTCCAGTAATGACAGAGGATTAAGTTTAGATGATGAAACAAAGGATTATGTTAACAGAAATACCGGAGGTCAAGTTTATTCGTTACACGAGGTCACACAACTCGGGTAACATTTACGATGAAAATTTGCACATTTGAGCGGTCGAACGAAAAAAATCATTTCTCGAAAACTAAAATTTTCACAAAAAAACTAAACCAAAATTATCAGGACAAATTGGACTACAAAAATATGAAAGTAGGAGTGAAATCGAACTTTGGGCGACTTGCCACAATATTTCAAATTTGTGCGATGGATGCTGACATTTTCTCTTAAAAGTCTCTCATACTTACAAATGAGGAACTGAAGTGCCAAAGGAGACAATGGTATCAAATTGATTAAATCTTGCGCTTACGTTGGTGAAATTGTTGCATTTGTTTTCATTACTTATTACTCCAACAGCAATCAGTAATGGGGGGGGGGGGGGAGGGGGGGTACGGCTACACTTAGGCTGTACATCAGTAAGACAAAATAACCAACCCAGAGTAAAATACGCGAAATTACGTGAGTGGGTTATAATAGCAAATCGATTGTACTCCGGATTAAGGAAAAACAAAAGTGAGTCCATTTTTCCATAAATTATAGAAAGAAACATTGAAATTGTGAGATAAAAGACCCATGTTAAAATTTTTTAGATGGTGAGCTTAGTTGGATGTGCGGTATGCTACAAACGACATAAGCCAGTCGTATCGATTGATATCATGACCAATCAAAGCAATGTGGTTAACTTCGTTGCAAGGAATGTCATTTATGGTTTGACCTCATTTCAGATGTGGAAGCAAATTGACAGCGCCTACGTTTGATGCCAAGAGCACCAAAACACGCCTGTTGTAATCTTTGATTTCGACTCTTTATCTCATTTGATTTACTGTCAGTAGCATCGTTGCACCAGAACAATTTGACGAGTAAAACCATGTTATGAGAGACTGACTAAAAGGAGACGTTGCTTGCAGAGATGCTGATGGCGTCCGTCGCGTGTTAAATTTTGTGAGTCTCATAAGGAATTTCGAGCTTGAAGGAATACTACAATGATGAATTAGAGATTTTGCTAGACTTTCATCGTAGAAATGCTGCTAGTATTATATCTGTAGGCATAAAATAGGCGCAAATGCGTGCAAATTTTCCAAAACACACCTCCAGGACTTGTTTATGGCGACGCGTACTCGCATGTATGACTAATAATAATTCTCACTGAACACGCCCCCACCTTTTGTTAAAATAAATTCTGGAGAATTGAAATTTTTCTGATGGGTTTTAGGAAAATATTTTGGATGTAGTTCATAATTTACAATAAAATATTGCATGTCGAAAACGCACCAACACACGTTTCCTTTTAAGTCATCTTTTTTACTCTAGTAAACCTAAATCTTCGCAATTACATCTGCAGGTCAACTTATGAGCTGAACATTTAAGACGACCTTTTTCCCTAACAAAACGAAGATCATATTCACGAGTTTACGGTTCCCTATTCACGTTTTTCCGGTCTCTTAGTGTAACGCAACAAGGAAATGATTGTCTACAGTACAAAGATGTGGAACAACAGAAGAGCGCGTCAGGCGGTCTTGCGAAATTTTAGCAGCTAAGAGGTTACTGTCTTAGCTTCGGAGGTCGATGAAAACCATCATAAGTCCAGAGCTATTGTGCGTGTCTTCAGAAAGTTCGCATCAATTAATAAAACTTTTGATCAGTCAGTTGTTAAATAAAATGTTTTTCTTTTCTTTTTTTTTTTTAATCCAGTGCAGAGAAACGAGATAGAAACTTGTAGTATACAGGTTATCCAAAATTTTTATGATGCATGTCATTGGAAACAGACGAAAATTCATAACATTTTCACTTTTGCTAATGCTGTTGTATTGCTTTGTGTTGCTTTTCTAGTTTTAAGAAAGCGTTGACAACTACGCAGCAGGTTTCTAAAATCATTACCTTTTTACAACCGTAACAGTGCAGTACGTTTGATTTAGAAGCAGCCACATCTTTTTTTTCTCTGTAATACCCGCTGTTAAATACAGGATATCTGTTTATGCAGACTTAGTGCGCGGAGATGATACTATCCTAGCTTAACCCTCTACTCCACATCGCAGAGAAGGTTGTTACTAAGATACTAAGGAACCCGTCTTTTCTTTTCGAACAGTATAGCTTAATGAGGTCCTTGATGTCAAGTAAAAACTGGACCACAGAGACTCTTTGGTGAGCTTCGCCTGCATCACTGACGGTCGATACATGCAGTCGCGTCTAATCCTATCCGCAACACAAAAACCGAATAGAATATTGACTGCTTGAACTTGCCACGACACTTAGCGTCTCATAGGGAACTTTCCAACCTTCATTTTCTGCCGTGTTTTTCCCGAGTATGGTTCCAAGAGATGCGCAACACGATCGCATATCTTTCTCGCTTCAACGAATAACATATTTCCTTATCCTCTCCAGCTGTTACCGGAGTTTACGGAAATTATTCGAAAAACTAGAATATTTTTCTTTCAAACTAATTATACATGTCGTACGTAGGGGGAGATTGGCATTGCAGTGGATTCGGGCCAGTTGACTGCCTACTTGGTTCCTGGTCGGAGTGGGGTCCTTGTACAACAATATGTGGTGTAGGAGGTAAGCAGACCAGCACCCGTCGCCGACTGATTAGAGAGCAGTGTGGAGGTACATGCCCCGGTGCATTTAACTTAACAATAACACGAGCCTGTCCTCAGATCAGATGCTTAAACGGAGGCAGCTTAATGAATGGAGCATGTATATGCAAAGCGGGATATTCTGGTGATTGCTGTGAAGACGATGAGAACACTAAGAAAGGTCAAGTCCACTCAGAAATATGAATAACTGCATTTGTTATATACATAGACTTTCACTCAACAAAACGAGCATTGTGATTTGTTGATTCTTGTTCACGTCCCCCTTACCACCATGAGAAAAACTACGCTTCCAATTAGACCTAAGTCTCGATTGGGAATTTTGTGACTGTGATTTGTGATCACATGTGATTTGGGATTTGTTGATTCTTGGTCACGTGCCCCTGATCACATTCAAATGTATCCCGACCGGGAGACGATCGCGCAGTTGTTGCCTGCGCACGGAACACATGATTGTTTAAGGGAAAGTCTAATTATATGACAAAAATTAAAGCACTTTATGTATATTCCCTCGGGAAACTAGTTGGTTTTGTTTTTTTCTCTTTCCACAGTTCTTCTGTCATCTTCAGTTCTTCATATAATATAATAATATTTAATATAACTTAATTTAATTTAGATTTTATTGAATTTAGTTCATAATTTCATTTAATTTAAAACTTTCCTTGTAAATGCATATATTGTTCTGACATAGTTTGATGCTACTCTGGTTTACAGATTTAATGAATATAACCAAAGAAGTTACGATTCATAGACCCAACGTTTCGACACTCCTGTCTAGTGACTTCATCAGGGGTGATCTAAACGCTGCAATAAGAGGTCCTTTTATATGATCACTAATTAGCGGCCTTTTTTCTGACGAGGTGTGAATAGGCGTCAGGAAGCAAACCAGGAAGCAAGAAAGGTTTTTTTTGTAGCCATTTTCCTTTAGGGCATTAGAAACATATTTCCTCTCCTCAGCCTTCGAATCGAGTGAAGATCGATGGTAGACAGTCAGCCCTCCTGAGTAAAGTTTTGGCTACAGACTTTTTATGGCAAATAGGGTGTTGAGAATCGAAAGCGAGGTATTTGTTGGTGCGGGTAGGTTTACGATAGACACTTGTCTCTAAATTACCCTGAACCCTTCTGGACACATTTAAATCAAGAAAGGGCAAATGTCTATCCTTTTCACGCTCAAGGGTGAATTGGATCGACCACCTCCGCTCCGGTTAAATTCTTAAAATGTTTTGAAAAATATATCTTATTGCTTGAAAAGCGGCTAACTGATCATTCAAATGACTTTCCTGCTGATCTGGATCAAGTTTTTCATTACTTATCATATTTCTTCTCCTTTTCAGATACAGATACTGACACAAGCTCATACAAAATCAAGGTCGAGTTGTTGGAGTCGGTTTCGGGATGCTTAGCTTTCATCGCCACTATCCTATGTGTGTATTGGGTTTGCTGTAGGAGATGAACCCAGGCCTCGAAAATCAATGCGGATCTATCGAAAGTTGCCTTTTTGACCTTCTACACAGCATACTTAGTGTTAAGCTTAAAACGCTACATGCAAGATGAATTAAGTCAAATGTTTGTAGAGCTCCTTTAATTAAAATTGTGTAAGGACAAGCCTTTGCCTAACTACTTATTTGAAAGGAAAAGTGAAAAAATGGGCGAGCGAAACATGGTGTTAGCGATAGCCTGTTACAAGTTATACAAGGACTCGAACCGGGATTCTAGTCATCAATCGCTTTACGCTCGAACTTGGTAATCAGTTAGGGGAATATGCTTATTTTCCGACCCTTTACCGTGTTCAAACTTCTAATGAATGGAGCCTTTAATCAACACCACATAGACGAAGATTTTCAAATCTTTTACCATGAGTTATAAAACTCATAGCTTTCTTTCTCTTCAAAATATGTTTTTTCGTGAACATATCAAAAATTTAATATTGTTTCTTAAGAAAAAGGGATCACCGAGCTCGTTCACGAGCAAATGACAAATCAACCGAGCTCGTTCACGAGCAAATGACAAATCAACCGAGCGCGAGTTCAGGCCCTAATAAAAGCCGCCATTTTGTCAAGGAGCGCGCAACCCATCCGCAAAGCATTGTGCGCAGTAGGGAGACGCAATCGGCAAGACTTTGAATTAAACAGGTTTATTGAATCTTTGAAAACTCCATCGACGTTGATGCATAAATGTAAAGTATCAAAACTTAAAAAGAGAAAATCATAACCTTAATTTTCCATGAATATGTTGTTTGACCGCGGTGTACTCTGAATGAAATGTTACCAATGATAAAACCCGAGTGTGACGTCAATATCATGCAAAGCTGGTTAGAGTTCTCACTCGAATGATGGCTCAAGTCATCAAGAGGTTTTTAAGTATCTTTGCATTGCAATGACCTTTTAGGCTGCTTTTTCTCAATATAACCAGGTGATAATTTTACTCCGCCCTAAATTCCAAACCATATCCTCTCTGTGTCATTTTTAACCATGAAAAGTTGCATACATCACGAATTAATCAACGTGATCCTCTTTTGGATTCAGTAAATACAACTTGTGCTGACAAAGAAAAGACGAAAGATGCGTTTTGCATCAAAACCAAATGACTTGCACTGGTTTTTCTCTTGAATGGTGCTCACATACCTCTGAACTGAAAATGCGTCAGAGAAGACCATCCCAGTATTTATCGAACATTGAAAGTGCATTAGGAGTGTGCTTAAGCTTTAAGAAGTTTCATGTAAATTCATAGCGTTCAATAAGCCGACACAAGGCTAATGAAGAGTTTTTTTGTGCTCGTCCTTCAATTTTTTCTCATTTATACTGTTACAAAATGATTTCGAGAGCAATTTGTATTCAACCAGCACGAGTATACTTTGGCAACGATTATGACCGAAAAAAACGTAGAAGTCAGAAGGCTCTCGAGAGCCTATCCCAAAGTGTCTTAGAAATAATTTGATTAGCACTCTTTGTTTCAACTTTTGAACCAAATTTCAACTTTATGATCGACTAGGGAATAATTTGCATTCTCTTAGCCATTGGGCATGTTGAAATTTCCGCAATAATTTCATCATTGATGATATTTACTGAATAAACGATTAAGATTTTTACTTTAGTCTCTCTGCTATTCCCTGAATGCGAAACCTTTTTATCCCCTTTAAGGCTAAAGAAACGTCATGAAGTAATCACACTTCTTTAGAAGAAAGGAGACACCTCATTTCTCGTTGTTTCTGTGTTTTATGGCCATGTTCTCCGAGGCATACTGTGGTGCAGTAAATGTGAGGGGAGGGGGGAGGGGAAGTGAAAGGTTGAGTATATAAAAAGCAGGTTAATATATTTTTTACTCGCGCGGAAATTATTTCCTCAGCGTCCGGCGCATTCTAATCAAAATATTGATAAGACTACCGGACAAAGACTCATACTTCGAAACAGCAAAGAATCAATAGAGAATTTTAATTTCACATCAAATGTTGTCATCAAAGGAAATTCTATTTCGTAACCACTGATTAAAAGCCGCAATATTTCTATTTTGTTTTGGAGGCGAGCTTAGCTATTTTAAGTTACCTAGTCAGTGACCGTTATATTTCTTCGATCATTCGTTACATGATTTTAGGAGAGAGAAACTCCAGTTCACGCAATCGAATTTCATGCAATGCAAGTTACACCAAAAGAAATATGATGTTTTTCCACTGGAGTTGGTTTGGTGGCGTTATTACAAACTATCACTGTCATGGTTCGACAGCAATAACAAAATACTTTTGCTCTCAATTTTTGCGAAACAACGGATCTCATTGGGTGGACATGTATGACTCACTATAATGCATAGATAGTTTTGACAAGAGTTGAGCATAGCAGGACAAATTCATCTTAAGAATGGCTGCCTGTCAGGATCGAGAATTGTCCGTCAACGACCATTTTGGTGAATTGCTCATATTTTGCTCAAAGATACCCTTTGATAAACTATTTTCAAAAATCATGTTTTTAAGTTTCAGCGATTATTAAATTTTCATAAATTTGCGAAAATCTGAAAACGCGGTTTTCAGGCTTCCGGAGCTCAGGCTCCGCATGACGCACAGTCAAAAATTAACTGCAAAAACCAAGCCCCGTTTAAGGATGAAAATGGAATCAATCAACACCAAACTCCACACGATATTAGGACAGCTATTCTCATTCAATTCTAGTGAGTGATTTTTTTTGGGCACATCGATTTTGGGATTACTTAAGCTTTTGAAAGAACATCCTCACAGACCGCGTAAAATGGCAGCGAAAAACGGGTGATATTTCACGCGAAAAAAATGTACCTGGTACCACATATTTTAGATTTTCAACAACATATTCGTGAAATATTGCTATTTTCCATTCATTGTGGAAAGTGTGATGCTCGGAATCGCATTGCTTCCCTTCGAAAATGGCAGAAGTGTTTGTGACTTGAGCGAGCAAAATGATGCAAAGTGTGTAAACAAACAACAAGGTAATTTAATCATATCGAGTTGTTAAATCTCCAAATTAAATCCGGCCTCTGCTGTGTCGGTTTGTAGCTCGGAAAATGTAAAGTGACAAGTAAATTATTCCGTAAGATATTTGAAAAGGTTCTACAAAATATTTTTTGGCTAAAAATCTACAAGTGGAGTACATATTACATTAGCACCAACTCACATTCAAGTAATGCAAAAGATACATTCGAGAGAAGCCACTTAGTAGATTAGTACTTGATTCCATGCTGATAAATTAGATTTTTTTTATCTTTTACTTTGAGAACTCATTTTCTGTAGGTTTAAATACATGGAAAGGCGACTTTTGACCTTCAAAGTAATTAAATGCAAGGCGACAGTTCTTGTTATCCATGTGATTATCAATGTCACGCAACGTAACGCCATTGGAAACGTGTCGGGGGTGCTGAAACATACCCGCGTAGAAACCGCAAATGAAATAATTATGTCGTTAAATTATAGAAAGAAATCCCGCACTTCAAAATGAGCGGAAAGAAATGTAGGTTGAATACTCTCACGTCTGTCAGTTTGCATGTGTCAGTTACCAGACGAGTAAACTTCATTACCAATGTGAAGACCAGAAAAGGAAAGTGAGGGTCAATATTGGCATGATTAAAAGAAAAACAGAACAAAACGAAAGAACTTCTAATTACTCTACGAGCTTTAAAAATGAGATAACTAGTAACTGACGATTAGGATCGAGTCACCGTTAATTCGTTTCTTCCTCACTTTTCTATTCTGCTAAACTAAAGAGAAAGTCAGCATCACGATGACTTTTGGCAAGTACATTTGCTGACAATCTCTTTCAGTAGAGCCAAGTACGGGGCCTTTTTACGCATGGGCTTTGATGGTATATCGAGGCCAAGGTCTTCACACATGTGCTGCAGCATGGGTAGCTTCAGGATCTTCAAAGAGTCATTTAGCGCCATTTCACAAAGATCGTACTGATCGTAGATCAGGGGATGGTCAAGTTGTATTGACGCGACAGTCTCCTTTGCTTCGCTAAAATTACTCTCCTCTTGAGCTGCTCGGATATCAGCCTCATCAGGATCTCTCTGGCGTACTAAGGCACTCTGTCTTGAGAAGAAGGAGGTGATCTGGGTGGTTGTGAGGAATTCTGATGACTGGAATAGTCGTGCACCATCGGTGCCCCGGGCACGCCGCATTTCTCGAGCAACTACCTCTGCGTCAAGCTTGTGGCCTGTCGTCTGCCCTATTCGAAATTTAGATAAAAGGTACGACTTTTGCTTTTCACTGAACCTGTAAGCCTTCCTTACTACTCTAAGAGCCCATCCTTCTTTCAGAGAAACACGAGAATCTTCCTGTCGTACAGGGGCTTGAAGCGATGGCAGCTTTCCCACACCTTCCTCCAAATACGATTTGTAGCCAATTTTTGCCAAGTCCATTAAAGAATTTTTTTCTGGTACCCTGGTACATTTTTCAAGTGACAAGTGCTTTTCTAAGGCTGAAAGCCTTTGAAAAACACGAGTACAGCCGTCTTGAGGACATGAATACACCCCTGCTACCTGGCCACGTTCTATGGAAGCTGTCTCTTCAGCCACATTTTCTTCCCCTGACGATTTGTGGGGGGTACTTTTATAGGAACGGAAATCTCCTGCAGAAAATGATGGCTGCAGAATCCCTTGTCCAGGACCTTCAAAAGATATAAGAGAAATATAAATATGACAGCCACACAGCTAAGAAATAATTATCTTGCATCAACGCGTAGCCCTCAAAGGCAGCCCACGACAGAATACCGTGTAAGAGGGGTTTAAAATACTCACCCCTTTTTCTTGTGTTTTGTTTGTTTGAGCAGCGTTTTGTAAACATTTAATCTCTTATGGAAAGTCTTTTATGATGCATTGCGGATAAAATTTTTCCCTTATTAATAGAAACCTTACAGAACAGACTGTCATAAACTAGCAGAAAGGCCTGGGCTTATTCAAGAACCATTAACTCACCAGAAGAGGATTTTTCAATTTTGATCACTTTTCCTTGGCCGACGGAATATGCGCGCCAACAGGAAATAGAGCCCACTGAACTAAACTCAAAGTTGTTCAACTTGGTGATTCCTGTAATGGTTTGCACATCGTCTGGCGTTTCTTCGATGGTATCCAGAGAAACCACTCGTACACCTTCCAAACCGCCATGGGATAGCAGAGCTTCCTTCAGGTCGCTGGCGGTGCAGACATCATGGCCTTCATTAATAAATGCCCTAATGTGGCTTTTACAACTCGCAGCTAGTCGATCTGCAGCCCCTTTCCCGCCTTGCGGGTCGCTGAAATCAACGCGGACTATCTTCACTCCGGTGTTCGCTGAAATTTCTTGGCACTTCGTTAACGTGCGGGAGGAGTGGTAGCAGCCGGCGTTATCTTGCCTGAAGTAGGCCTTGTTGATTTCAGGATACTCTTGCTTCAATGTGGCTAGAACATGTTGCATAATCGCGGTAACAGCAGAACTTCCTTGGGTACAGGACTGAATCACATGGATAAAGGCTTGCCACTGTAGCACACCCTCTATTCGTCTGTATACCACAGATATGTGCCAAGAAATACCCCGCTTACCAAACCAGTCTGTCTATGACTCGCGGTATCTCTGAGGCAAGAACTTCACGGCCCAGTCATTTACAATGAATACTGTTCCAGAATTAAGGGCATCGATGACGTCCAAACGAGCCTGATCTTGATGGGTCGACCTCAGCAAATGGCACTTCCATGACTGGATGGCAAGCGTAGCAGAGCTAACGAAAAACAAAGCTTCGTCTTTGTCTTCTTCTGTGGTAAAAGATGCTTCATCGACCGCAGTAGATATGTCGTTCAGGGTCGAATGCAAGCTTTCACATTGGTCACAGAGCTCGTCATGGTTGTGTTTGCATTGCTGCCGCAGGTCAGAATCTTCGGTTTCACTCAGAGCAAATACACTGCAATGACTTGCAACGGGAGAAGAAGAGCTCACGTGAACCTGAGTGAAAATAGGAAACACAGCTTGACACAAAGCATGGATTACCGTGTTACTGCAACTTTAACGACAAAAAATATTTGCAATATGTATGCTTCATGTTATCTAAATCGAATAACCTCAATAATCTGAGAAGATAAAATCTATTACAAGCATAATTTATACTGATAAAAAACGAATACCAAGAGCAAAAACCTACGTATATTTCCCAGTCAGGGTGGACCTGTCATCGGAACGGTTTTTTCGTGCCATACTTCCATCCATTTGTGAAATAAGATCACCCTGCTTGAAAAACATAATCCAATTTTCTTGGAACTCTTGACACTTTCGGTTGCTTACATTGAAATCACCCTTCAGGTAGAATTTGGCCACCTTTAATGATTTCACGTATAGCACTTGCCACTCCTTTCCACGACCAAGCTCCCCCAATTGAAGAACTAAGCCTTCTAGTTCATCGAACGCACGCGCCCCGTCTGCTGCAAAATAGTCAAGGCCTTGGAGAGACTTTCTGGTCGAGGCCTTGCATTCATTTAAAACACGCAGCATCGTCCGCTCGCTGAACGCCTCAAATCCAGTCTCTTTGCAGTACTGGGTATACTGACGCACTATCCTTTGCGGTATCATGGTGCGAATAACATTGGGTACTTCAACCAGTTGTCCAGAGGAGAGCTTCAGTGTTTTTTGTCCAAATGGCAGATCTTGCACCAAATGGGGGCTTGTTATATAAGATAAAAAGTGATCCAGTTGTCTTGGGTCGACTCTTATCTTTGATGAAGGCTGGAGGGTCACTGAAGCGCCGCTTCCGTGCTGAAGACGATGCAGATTAGCTATGGTAAAACGATATCTACTTAAGCCAGGTATGAATCTCGAGATATCATTATAATTGGAAACGCCACTCATCATCGAAAGAATTTGCCGTCTTGTGTCCCACCCATAGGCTTTGTCATATGCCTCAGTTAAGACCTGGAGGTAGCATTTGGAAGTTTCGGAGAGTTCGTCCAGCCCAAGTGCTTCGTTCATGGCAGGATAAGAGACGACTGCTTGCCAAAGAGAACCTGCACAACTGGGTGTTAGGTCGTGGAGCACAGAAGAAAAAATCTCTGCGGTTCGTCTAGTATACCGAAGCTTAGTGCTGTCACTGGCCTTTTCCCACTCAACCCAAGGTTGAGAGACAGGTTCAATGTTTTTGGACACCAGATACTCGTTCAACTTTTCACGGGAATTTTGCTTTGAGGTGATGCTCTCTTCACTCGGTGAGGAGACGAGGCTTGCAGTATCGGGACTGAGAAACGTCTAGTCATCCTTCAACCCCTGGGATGATATTTCCAGAAACATCAAGTCCGTCTCTAGACCATCAGAAGATGACTCACTGCCAGCACTTGATTCCTCTCCTGGACGGTCTGTTTCCATCTCATGAACCTACGAAAAGTTTTGCTCTATAAGCATCAAATCTCTAAAACCGATTTCTTTGTATATGTTTGTAGGGAATCAGTTTCGGGTAATAAAAAATCTCAGCAGCACCAGGTACTGTTTCGGGACATCCAGAAAACAAAAAAATGTGGGACAGGAATAAGCCTACCAAAGTGCGGCATAGCACCGCTCCCCTTCCCCAACCCTCATATAAAAAAAGTGACCGAAAAGCAGTGAGTTTTACTGGTCAACGAAGGAGCCTTGTCCCAGATTTACTACTGTGTTTGTCACGCTGTGTTTGTGTTTGTCACGTGTTTTTTCTTCCTCGATTTTTTTTCCAATTTCTATGCTCTTCTAAAAATGACTCTTTTCCTTTTAAAAAACAAGATTGAGATCATCAATTCATATTTGAAGCTTACCATTGTCTGTTGTTCAGGTATCTGCACCACTCGAGGCTCTTTAGGGGTAGACACAGTACTTGCTCCAGCGCCCTCCGCCGGCGTCTGTTCATCTGCAACTTGCCTGCAGATAAACTCGTCGCATCGCCTACAAATTGCTTTTATTAAAAAAAAAAGCAAAGTAAATAACTCATATCAATTACTATTTCTAGGTATAAAGTAATCAATCTGTCATCAATCAATGGATTATCAGCTACTCAGACGAGAAAAAAACGTTAGCAATATAAATTGCAGTTTCCTCACAAATATAAAATTTGCTAGCTTGAGAAAGTTGAAACTTATAGTGCTTTTTTTTGTGTAAGGTATTACAAATAAACGTGAGAAAAAGCAATTTCATGAGAACATTTATCAACAGAAGCAATTCAACTTACGCGACCCAACTGGAACTAAGGTGTTGGTGTTGCAAAAAATATACATCGATTTTCGGCTATCCACACGGTTGCTTCCTTTGGCACTTGAGGACTTATGTGTCGCTAGATCCTTGGGAATCGCACAAAGGGTTTTCCTAGTCCTCCAACGTATGCCAAAGTCTGCCCTATGGCGTGGGCAAATAGTCAGGGTAAGATGTTTTTGCTCAAATGAGAAAACACCTGTAAAAAATATAACACCAATTAAATCTGTTGCAGCACTCATTCATAAGCACAATAAAGTTACCTGAAAACACACAAAATCAATATTTACCGGCTCTGGCTAATAGCAGCTTCATTTCAGTTCTAGAACCTTCATCTGCACTCAGTCCAAGAGTCGATAGATGTCCAGTTACATCTTTCGTGCAATCCTCGAGTGTAATGCATTCCACCTGACCAGGATAATCAGGAGATCGCCCGCAAGGGGTCACCTTACCAACTAGCGTTATATAGCTACAGAGAGCCATAAAATGACAAGAAATAATAACTTCTGATGAGAGCACGTATGAAAGCTCAAGACTCGTCCGTGAAATAACTTTCCTTAGATCTGTTACGAAATTTCAACCATTTGGGCAAGAGCTTCGTGGGCAGTGATGACGTGACAGGCTTTACCACGAGAGAAAATTGTGTTTGAATTACAGCATCTTGGTCAAGATGGTGCGAGATGTTGGAAGCTCAATGAAAATACATCTGAGATTGAAGTATAATAGTGTTATCGTGTAGTTATCAGACCTTGAGTAAAGTTTTTGTTTTCAGTCTATGGTATATTTCATGATGACAGCCCATTGTAGGGTCTCATGTGGTGCGGCCAGTGTTTGTTGGGACCGGATGTCGGTTAATTATGATAAATAGGAACAATTCGCGTTAATACACTGAACTGCTTGTAAAGAATGCTGTTCTACTTCTGTATTCGCTGGAATTCTTGATTTATATATACATATATATCTAAAACAAACTAAAACAAAGCCCTTGCAGATGAAATGTTTAAAAGTCATTCAACAGACTGATCAATTGTCACAATTTTCGTAATCGTACTACTTGTAATGGTGATCGATGAAATGACTGTAAGAACATTTTCGACGGTGATTTTATTTTCTCTCAGCTCTCACACAACTCTGAATGTACGACTTCACTATAACTCAATATTTTGTGGAATACAAGTCAGACATTTCCAGAATTAAAGTTTATTTTAAAACCTTTTTCCATCAGGGAAAGAATGATAAGATTAGCGTTTGTTTACACAACACACATCATTTTGCTCGCTCTGGACACAAACATTTGTGGTATTTTCGAAGGGAAGCGGTCCGATTCAAAGCATCAAAGTTTACTCAGGAAATAAATAGTATCATTATATTACGAATATCAAGTTAAAAAATTGAAAAATGAGGTACCAGGTACACTTTTATCGCGTTAAATTTAACCTATTTTTTGCTGTCATATTAAGCGCTCTTTGAGGGTGTTGCTAAGAAGACTTAAAAATTCTCAGTATCAATGTGTACAGAAAAATTAACATAGTGAAAATGGATGGAAAGGCTTTTTCTTATATCGTGTGAAGTTTGGTGTCAATTGAATTAATTTTAAGCCTTCAACGGAGCTTGGTTTTTGCAGTGAATTTTGGACAATTTGATAGGCGGAAAACCGCACTTAAACCGCGTTTTCAAATTTTCGCCAATTTCTAAAAATTTAATAATCGTCGGAACTTTTAAACTTGATTTTTGAAAATAGTTTACCAAAGGGTATCATTGGGCAAAATATGAGCAATTCACCAAAATGGTCGTTGACGGACGATTCTCGATCCTAACAGGCAGCCATTCTTAATAACCATGACGAAATTTTTAAACGTTTAACGGACGAAATTGATAGTCATGACAACGACTAGCCTCTGTTCCTGATACAAACAACAAAATCATTGCTGACTGCACTGAGTAGTGCTTTATTTGAAATGAACTGCTGCCTATATGCGTACTTTTTTATATCAATCAAAGGTTCTTGAAGATGGAAGCTGCATTCCGCTCAAGATCATTCCTCCATCGCTCAACACTTACACCTCCCTGTTTTATAAAACCACCACGAATTTGACAACGACAGCTTCAATCAAAAAGGTGTTAGGACGCCTGAAAGCACACCTTTATTGACCCCGGTGAAAATGACAATTTCAATTTTCAATCGGCGAGATATCGAGAATAATACTTGGGCGCGCGTATATATGGGATTTCGCTCCGAGTGTTTAACTTGATAGCTCATAAGTGAGATGTATCGTTGACGGGTGAGAGGTATCGTTGAAACGATCTAAAATGCACTGAAACACTACAAAAATAAACAATGGGCGTAATTTTCAATAAACAAAATTCCCAGTTCTTGACTTGATCCTTACCGACAGGCGATACCTTTCGGGTACACGGTCAAAATCAGCCTGCGGCAAATCTTCCAGTCATCGATTTTCGTTCTAAGCCGCGAGAAAAGCCATTACCAAAGCAACTGAAAACGTAACTTTTTTTTCGTATTTTGGTTTTCTTTCCCTTCTTTCCCCTTCTAGGAAAGTTTGAACGTCACTGTCTCTAAGCGATACGGGTTTTTCAGTGTTTTAACAGCCATAATCAGAAAAAAATCCGACAAATGACCTTGAATTGAAAAAAGTGTGTGTCGTGTCATCAGTTGTTCTGTGACGAAAACTGGTCTGTATTCCTGATACTCCACAAGGGGTTGTGCAAGCGCTTCACTCAAACCAGAGACTAAGTACGCATGGAATCAACAGCTCAGTCTCGGCGGCAACCATTTGTCTCAAACAATGTATGCAACGAAACCTTCCAAAGACGAAGCTCGAATTCTAATTGCTCAGTTGTTAACAACTCTACGTGTTAGATTCATTAGGATGTAACATAAGTCTTGTTGACATTTTGAGACGCGCATGTTCGTCAGCTGATTAGCATTTGGTTTGCTGGGCTCGTGAAAGTAATACGATTTCCTAGTTGTACGAGACAAACTCATCGCGTTACTGGAGGGTTCGTTTGGAGCAGTCGTTGCTTTTTCTAGCAGAAACCATCAAGAAGGTCTATGATAAGTGACCTTTTCTTGTCATCTGGATCAAATTTGGGATAGGTCTTACTAACAAGAGCAGGTCTGGCCGACCGACTGAAAGACCCTTCGTTTCATGTATGGACACGCAATTACATTGCCAGCCTCTTCCTAGTGAAGCTGTGCTTAGAAAAGGTAAGAAATGTATGAAGTATGTTAAGAAATGTCTTTGCTAAGAGACTAATGAAATTTCTCTAACTAAAGCGTGGAATTTAGCTAAAAATCGACATAATGAGTAAATATATTCGTTGACATGGGAAAACAGCTTTCGTTTGAAATATACATCGCTACATCACCTATAAATAAAAGGTGGTGAGGTTCAAAATTCTGTTGGTGATGTTGCTGACTGTCATTCAGAAAACAAATATCGCAGAGTAGTATTCCAGAGTTGATTCAATCGGGCAATTAAAATCGTTAAGATCTATATCATTGCCTGTAATGGGAAAGTTCCGTTTCTGTAATACTGTACATTATCATCTAATTGAAACTTATTTTCATATCTCGTTCTATCCTTGGTTGAGTTTTGTGCACTTTCAGATTTCAGAGATCGAAGAAAGGTTGAATTCTGATTTCTTAGTCCCACCTCCTCCTCAATCTGTTCATAACGCCGGACACAGAAAATTGACTGAGAACAGCGTTTGCATTCATAAACGCAACATGCCCTTTGACTAGTTTCTTTTTCGGTAAATTCCAAAACAGTTACTATTAGGACATAGAACAAAACTCGAAATGTTTGATTTTGAAGAAAATTATTATTCTACATCTTCTACATAAAGCATTGAAAACAAGTATTATTCAAAGCGTTTCGTGGGCATTTTGTTCCCTGAGGCATATTTTGTGAAAGCTTTATTGTTATTTTATAACAATGATAATATCAAATTGACATATTGAGTTGAAGTCTAACGAATATTTAACTCTTGTTTAACCAAGAGGGATTTCATTATCCATCTAAACTGTATTCAAAGTATATATTTGCGTTTTGTTTACCTTTCTTACTAATCCGCTGCAAAAGATTAAGCAAGTTCACGTTATGCAAAAGAGCGAACGACTTCATTAACAACAGAGAACACAACTAAGTAAACAGAAACCACAACAAAATAACATTTTTGATCAAAGTTCTAGAGCCTGGTTACACATAGAAAGTCATGGAATTTTTTCAATTTTTAATAACCTTTTCTTCGGTCAATTCAAAGTGGACCTAAAGTTTACAATTTGAATATCATCATATTCACTTCTCCGTTATCGATAGAAAAAAAACGAAATTTGTTTTGCGAACACAATCCAACCGTATGTGACAGCGTTTATTCGTCATGTCTCGCCTATGGATTACAGTGACAACTTCTATTCCGTGATAGACATCCGTTGTTCAGTTCTGAGAAAGGAAGATTTCGTTTCTTAGAAGCTAAAACGGAACCGCTTGTATTTACCTTATCAAAATATTCCATAAAATATTCGCGGACTTTACAGTTTGTTCTATCGAGATGTTGTGAACAAGGGTATGATAAGCAGTTGCAAAATCAAGCCTAAGAGATTTTTACGTAAAGGAAACAAAAGAAACTCTAAAGTCTGCAAGTGATTCATCCTCCACAGTGACGAAACAATTAAAATCGCACAAGATTATACGGTCTAAGAAGCAAATCTGCTCTAAGCATTTATTGGATGCTGAGCTTTGATATCGAGGTCTTGAGTTGGTTTCTGTTTTTTTGTTGTTCTTTAATTGGTTTTCAGATGTTCAACTCTGAATATGGGATAGGCATCGTAGGGAAAATTGCCGGTTGCTTAAGCGAAGCTCAGGAGATGACCAATTGTTAAATTATAATACTCCGCACGGTACTTCTTTAATTTAATAAAAATCTACTTTTAATCTTTAATCTCCGTAATAGATTAGATTGGAACGTAAGAGGTGAGCCGCAGAAAAGACAACTTTTTGCAGTCCAATTCCATGGCACATTCAAGCGGAGGTTTGATTGGGGGAAGTTGCACCGGTGGAGTTTTTGTACTCTGCTTGCTGATGTACATAATTTACAGATTTTTAAGATCGGATACAAGAACTCATCCAGGTAATTCTTCCGAGATCGTTATCCGCGTTGAAGCTGGAGTCTCTTCACAACAAAATGGAGCTAGTGCCGACGAACTTCCTCCTCCATATTCAGCATTTTCTGAGCCCTTCTCTATTGAGCCGGTTTGTTTTTCTGCTGGAAAGAAATGAGTTGTATTCACAAATTCTTTATGCGATGGAGTTTTTTGGCATATTATGATATCAATGTCATTCCTCGTGGCTTTACAGAATTTTGTAGAGCTCTGTAATGCGATCAGCTAAATAAATCTTCATTACGATCTGATTATGTGGATGTGTTGTCATTATTTAACTATGCACAGCCACTATAACAGACATTTTTTTTCCCTATCTTTGGCCAAGTACGGTTTCGTTATCTGCTAAATACAAATCACGCGAAGTGCATTAAGGGGTACATGTCTTCTGCTCTGGCGCTTTAAGTGACTTAAATCAACGTTCCAAATTCCAGATCTGCCAAAAAAAATTCCAATTTGAAGTGAGATACCGTAATTGGTCTTTTAATCTTCTCTTGTTTTAGCTCACCCCCCTTCCCCAGAGATATTTCCGGAAATGCATGCACAACGCAATACAATAAACAGAAACCTCAGTAAAGTAACATTTGTGTTCAAACTTCTAAAGCCTGCGTTTTACATATAAGGGATCATATGACACGTCGTAGTTTTAATCTCCGTGTTATTACGTCATTCAAAGTGGACCCAAAGTTTACAATTTAAAAGTTAACCACTTCCTTACTGGTGGAAAAATGAAATTCGGTTTGTTAATATAATCTAACCGCATGTGACAGCGTCCATCGGGTTGCAGTGTTCTAGTGTCGCAGTAGATTACAAAGTAATCCTTATAACTTCCTTTCCATAAATAACAATGATTATTGAATACCGAGAAAGGAAGATATCGTTTCTAAGAACCTGAAACGGAAAGTCACGCTTGCCGTAGCGAAAAATTCATTCGGGTAATCCTTCTGAGCTTGTTATTTGCATTGAACCAGAGCCTCTTTAAAGCAAAATGGAGCTACTGCCGACGAACTTCCTCCTTCATATTCTACATTTTCTGAGCCCTGCTCCATTGAGCCGGTTTGTTTTTCAGCATAAGAGAAATGATTCGTATTTACAATTTCCTTTTTAGAGGAAATTTTTGTGCCGATCATGATATCAATTTCATGTTTGTAATTTTGTAGAGCTCAACTGCGTTACACAAAGTTGATTATTGTAATGCAATCAACACATTAAAACTGAGAAATTTTCACCACAATATGACTGTGCTAAAACTAAATCATATCAGTCATTATATAACTAGGCAAGCCCACAATAACTGATATGCGTGACATTTACATCAAAAGCACTATCTTTCAAGAAAAACAAGTCACTCAAGGGCCATTTTTGGGAGCTCGGTAATATTTTGTTCCTTCCATAATCATCTGAGCAATAATATTATAGTTAACTGCTCTTCTCAAAACAGTTTATGGTACAAGGGGTACCTTAGGGATCCCCTAAGAGTCAAAGGAATATCAGTTGGCTACTTGCAAGACCCAGGCAGACTATAAACATCAACTTGGCTTAAATGTTGTGACTCTATTTTCTTTCTTTTCTTTATATAACCTGTATAACTTGTATAACTTAATGGATAGGATGATAAAAAAACACACTCCGGCGACTAAGCCAATGACTACTCCGCAAATTTCACCCGTCGACAAAGATGAATCTATAAAAGACAACAATACGATCGAGGCAATGAAAATGGTTAATATAGTGAAACTGAAGCAGACAAAATAACCTATGTATCCCAGGTTAGCGCAAGAGAATAATACGTGTAAGTTTGAACCTTGGACTGCGTTTCAAAAAAATTTATCCATTTTGAGGAATGTTTTTTGAAATATTTCGTTTTTGGTGTATTAGGAAAGGAGCTCTAGCAGTGGTTTTAAATTCATCCTTCGTAGGGTAAACGGGGCATTGATTAAGAGGTTATGAATACAGTAAGACATACGTCTTGCCACAGGATCATAAGGAAGCTAGCAGACACTTAACAGTTGCCAACCTCTAAATATTACCTTCTTTCTCACAGCAATTTCCACCAAAGCCTTTCTTACAGAAACATGTTTCACCTTCTAAACTTCCTCCGTTTCAACAACTCGTGAGAGGACAGACTCGTGTTTTATAGAGGGTGGGCGTACATACTCCTCCACACTTTTCTGTTCTTATTTTATGGCGAGAAGTTTTCTGTTTCCCTGATACGCCACAGACAGTAGTGCAAGCGCTCCATTCTGACCAGGAGCTTAAGTGACAATTCATCGGTTTATATCCATAACACAGCCGTGTTTCATCCAGATCAGGGCACTGCGCTCCCCCACAATTTGGCGAGGACTGTACAGTTCTTGATCGTCTTTGGGATCCTTGTTGCCACACTGATCTGTGCTGCACGTGCTCCAGGACGACCAAGAACTAACTTTGCAGCTTCGCGGAGTACAGCGACGTCGACGACGCCTTCGCCAAGCATCACAATCAGGAGCGATAAGAAACAAAACCATTAGCATAAATACAACGAAATTCTTAGCGAAATACATTGTTGGTAGACACTCGGGAATCACAACTTATCCCAAACGAGAACGAAGTTCAATGCTGGATATTTGGGAATCTTTCGCTTTTACAATCAATCGTGGTCTTTTAGTAATATATCAGACCTTTCTCGTTTCTAACCAGTTAAAAGGGCAACAAATTCAATAGCTTTTGCACTGACGAAATTTAGATGTATTCCTCATTTGATTGGCTGCATGATCATTGTCTGTTCAGGGGGAGAGGGGTGGGGAGGGAGTGGGGTATAAGCAAAATTTTCAATACGATGCATCGGCGTCTGGATAACATTTTTTAATGAAACAAAAAGTGGAGTTGATCATGATTTCTTGTTTGAAATATCTTGCGCTTCTCTTGATGATAATTCTGGTGACTGTTAGTCAAGCCCACTTGCAGCCAATGTCAACTTTTTTCTGCTCCAAATGTAACATTTCCTATAAGAGAATTCCATCTTCATCGAATGCGCACCACAGGAAGGACAATCGAATCACGGAAATTGCTACTGGAACTGGGAAAAGAAGCGACTCTTGCTTTCGTTTTGTTCTTGCGCGGCCCAGCGAAGGTAAGACAAATTAGATATTGTTAGGTCTAAACAGATAGTTCTGTTGCACTTACTAAATTTTTTATGAAGTCTTGAAGGTAAACATAAGTGTAATGAAAATGAAACGATTTCGGACTCCATCGAATCCCTCCAGAAATATTAGTCGCTGTTCATTAGTCTTTAAAGGCGAAAAGCATGAAAGATTGCCTGTTTGTGTCAGTTTTAAACTCAAGTTACAATGTGTGGGTATGCTGTGAACAAAAAAGCGAAAAATTGTAGATTTGTACGAAAGTGAGTAAAATTAAATCACAAGAGCGTAGCAGTCTCAAGGCTGCCTCGATCTAAAACATGCCCTGAAAAGATACTTTAATAACTTTCAGCGCATAGAATTTGACGTTATTGTATCCAATATGTTCATTGCGATGTAGCTGTTTAGCCGTTTGACGAGAGTTGAATTTGGGCCGTCCCGAAGCGGTTTGTTTCATGGTTTTAAAATTAATCTTCTCTTCCCCCCTCCCCCCCCCCCCCCGTTCCGAAAGGGAGTTGATTAATTTGTTTTTAACTTCCGTGTTTCGACACCGAAGGGAGGTCACGCCAGTAGTCCAATGTGACTTAGTTTTTATATAATGCAAGACATCTGTGGCCTTCTTTTATTGAAAAGAGTGAAAAAAAATGGTTGAAAAAATAAACAAAAGCAGACCAAAGTAACGTTATGTACTTGCAGTAACGTAAGAAAATATTCTTTATTCAGAAAAATTTCTTTCTTCGTTCTTTGTTTTTTGTTTTGAGAAACGTCGTAATTGTATTTCCATTGACACTCGTGACTGACGTATCGGACTTCCGCTTCGCGGTCGTCCAATTTTGTCCTCACTCGTAGGATTTACGACATAATTGGACTCCGTTCAGTCCCGTTACCATCACTAATAATCAAGAGAAAATAATGGGACCATTATTTTCTCTTGTAATAAAGAAATAATTATATCTATCTCTGTCTCCTACTTGTCCTTCCCCATTAGATGGGTGTGACGTAGAAGAACAGAGTAACCAATTTCCAGGAGTCATGACCAATTCAAGCGGGCCTGAAATCGGGGGATCCTGTTCCGGTGCTGCAGTCATTCTTTGTATTTTGCTGTACTTCCTCTACTGGCTGCTGACGCATGACCAGAAGGACAAAAGAAAGAGGGTAAATGTTATGATTATTCAAGAAAGCCAGGCGTCTGGCGAAGCCCGCACGGCATGGGTCTAACGAGCACTCAGCTTACTCTATTTTATGCCTTATTTACCTCAATTAATCCTGCTTAGCTTGGCTAGAACACTAACTTAAAAATCTACGTATTTATCTAATTTGCATTTAAAATTTTTTTCAACTACTGCGAAATAAGAGTTATTTTGGTGTTCTCTTGTTGCTTGGATTTGTATTCATGAAACACCGGACAAAGTTATGTTTTGAAGACATTCATCTAAAGGGTTACTTTTTAAATGTACCTTTTGATCGAAGGTTTGCTAACAATGAATGTAAAGATCGTCAAAAAAAGTTCATTAAGCCTTATTATCATATAAACTACGGTGTTATACACGGATTTCCAGCCCCGAGAAAAGCCGTAACAACACACGTGAAAAAATACGATACTTTTTCACGTGTGTTTGATTTCGCCAATCAGCTGCTAACACGTCACTCCCCTTTCACGCCACTCCATCTCAATCCAAGGTCGTTTTTAGGAACTTTTTCGGGTTATGGCTGCTAAACACTAAAAAATCCGTATCGCTAACGCAGTGCTAACGTATCGCTAAGTGATGTTCAAACTTAACTTAAAAGGAGAAAAAACCAAAATATGAAAACAAAACTGAAATTTACGTATTCGGTGGCTTTGGTAAAGGCATTTCTCGTGGCTGAGAACGAAAATCGACAACTGAAAGATCTGCCACAAGCTGATTTTCGCGGTGTACCTGAGAGATTTCTTCTGTCGCTAAGGACCAATGCAATAACTGACAATTTTGTCTATTGAAAATTAGGCCCATTGCTTGTTTTTATAGTGATTCAAGGCATGTTTTCTTCTTGAGTGCGCGCGTATTTGCGATCTTTTGTTCGGAGATTGTCGATCTTTTTATTTTGTCTTTAATAAAGTCGATTTTTCTTGTCATTGAAGGGCTATTGTGTTAATTAATATGATAGACAAAATAATACATAGTTATTTGTAGATATGAAATTTCTCTTCTCGTTTTCAACTAGACATCTACGCGCGCCCATATATTATTGTCTATTCATAACAAGCGAGATTGAGAAAAGCGGCACTGTCACGTGCTTTGTGGACAGCTTTTAAGAAAGTAGCATTTTTACTTGCCTTCAATTTGAGTGATACAATAAAATTGATATAACCATGAACATTCTGGTATGACATGATCATCTTACTTGTGAACCTTTATATGATCAATGAATTAAGTATCTTGCGGAAGAACAAGGAAGGTTAAACTGAAAAAAAGAAGAAAGAAACACGTGAACAAAATAGAAATATACGAGAGTGGTCCATTCGCAATCGAATGGCTTCGCCAATGTTTCCTTTATTCAAGAACTGAAATATGATGAGTATGGATCGTGCAGAAAACATACCCAACAAGTTCTACACTGATAATTCAATGACATTTTGTAAAACGCAGTTAATGAAAATTTAAACAGGAAACAAAAAGCGAAAAGATGAAGAACAAAAAATCATCCCAAGTAGGCTTGTAGAAACAGATGCTTCGAATCGTAATGAAAGGGTTTTCTCATTGCACTTTGTAATTTTGCAAAGGATTTACTCTGATACACAGAACTCTCCAGAAAGGAAGTAGCCATTCTTTTCTCGTTTGACTTCTTTAGTGTCGAAGCGCCTCGTATGCAAAATTGGGTCATTTAAGATTGTTAATAATTATTCTATACAGCCACGCCTGTGCAGACCCTTAAAAGATAAGTAAGCTCCGAGTCATTGTAGGTTATATAAACGGAGATACAAAATGTAAAAGTGCTCTTTGCCTTTGTAAAGTTTTATTGTTAAGTACGACAGATGATATAGAATAACTTGTAGAGATATTTTATCGTTTCTGATTTTGGGAATTAACCTCAGCCTCGTAATGAGCTGATACATTAGGGAGTTTAAGATACGGTCACTACGGACTACGGACTACGTCTGGGCGTGAGAATCCAAGCCACGCGTGGACTGGGCCGACTACGCTAAAAGGGCGCGAAAATTGGAGTGTTGTTTGACGTTAAGATCGTGACAACGACTACGGACTACGGCTGCACTTGGAAAAAAAATGTCCTTCGAAGATGCTAGAAACGCCCTTTTAATCGCTTATGCGGATGGTTTTCTGGATGATGAAGAGTTTATTGTTCTTTACGATTATTACCAACCCGTTAATCCTTCATTTCCGTACTGGAATTTTGATCCATTCTGTTTGGATGTGTTCGACTCTTGCGAGTGCGAAGCTCACTTCCGGGTGGCCAAGGATGATATTCCGATGTTATTAAACGCATTGCGGATTCCGGCGAGTTTCAAGTGCCCACAGGGAACAGTTTGCAGTGGCTTAGAAGGACTTTGTTTACTGCTAAAACGACTAGCATACCCATGCCGCTATTTCGATTTAATTTCAACTTTTGGACGTCCGGTGCCAGAGCTGTGCATGATCGCTAACACTGTACTTGATTGGGTTTTTAATGAACATGGGTTTCGTTTAACCTCTTGGAATCAGCCATTTCTTACCCCTGCTTGCCTTCAAGAATACGCTTGTGCTATAGCAAGACAAGGAAGTCCACTTACCAATTGTTTTGGTTTCATTGACAGCACGGTTCGCCCCATATGTCGCCCTGGAGAAAAACAGCGCGTTGTATACAACGGGCACAAGCGTGTTCATGCGCTAAAATTTCAATCCGTAGTAGTGCCAAATGGTTTGATAGCAAATCTTTATGGTCCGGTGGAGGGTGCACGCCACGATGCAGGGATGCTTAAAGACTCTGGCCTGCTGCAAACGCTGGAAAGAGAAGCTTACAATCGCAGTTCACCTTTGAAAAGTAGAAAAAGAAAGTGAATTACCTGCTTTCATCTCCTGTTGACATCCTAATCTGCTTGTAAACACAATAGAATTCAAAGGGCGTCAGTAATCAGAACCAGAAACAGAAAAAAATGTGATTTTTACTTCTTTTTCGCTCAAGTTTAATTGCCTAAAGACTGTTCAACATAAAAGTAGCGTTTAGAAAACAAAACTGGTCAAAAATCGGCAAAAAAATACTTACGTAGTCCTCACTACGCGAATCTCCTCGACTACTCCCCGTAGCCTGCAACCACACGACGGACTGCGAAACCCACGTGCTATCGAGCATGCGCAGTAAATCTCGAACCAGGTCCTCACCGTGTATTACCGTAGTCCGTAGTCCGTAGTGACCGTATCTTAAACTCCCTATTAATTGCCTTGCATTGCTTAGGTTTCATAAAGGTGAAGTTAAAAAAGTGCGAAACTAGATGTTGAGTTCTTAAACTGGAAGTTACTTATCTGTCAGTGTAATTTAAATCAAGTTGGAAGACATAATTAAAATGATTTTCTATAGTTTAAATCTTTTTTTCATTATCATTTTTTATTCTCATTCATTGTTTCGAAAATAAACGATTTTGTCTCAAAAGTTATAATATACTCAGCAATGAACCTTTGTCAGGAACAATGCTCGGAATAAATGGCATAACATCACTTAGCTGCGTTCATAATAATTATAATTAAGCTCCAATGATTGGAAGAATCTTATTAGCAAATTTAAATTCAAATGATCTTTCTCAGAGACCGTGAAAAAGTGAATGGTGTGATGGAGTTTGAACTCAGAAAGGCTCACGCTTCCTGACTGCGCATGCGTATTCGAGTCAAACTGTTAAGAGAATTCGATTAATGTAACTTCTGGAAAAAAATTGCTCCATTGACTATTCTAATCCCTAAAAGTTAATGAAAATCTGTGTAAATCTTACTGAATCGTTTAGTTCCATTCCGTCTCAATTCAAGTTAAGCTAGGGTTGATTATTAAAAGTTGGCATAAATAACCTTACTCAAATGTTATGAAGGAATTTGTTCCCTTCTATCGTCATCGAGAATGTTATAAGAAAATTTCATAACAATAACTTCCCTTCCGACTCTTTTCAGAGAGCTGCTCATAAGAAAAATTGTTTGTATTTTAAATTACCGTACATCGGTCCTTTTTCCATCACAGCGCAACGCAGAATTAAGAAATTGGTTAGCACATTTTGCAGTGACCTTGACAGTTAGTTGGTGTTCACCCGTTTAAAATTTAGAGTTGGTTCGGGGCCGAGGATCCTATCCCTGCGGGTTTACGATCGCAAGTTATTTATAAGTTTTCATGTGCAGGCTGTTGTGCCTCTTATGTTGGTGAAACCAACAGACACGTCGCCACTCGCATCCGCGAACATCTCTCCTCTGACAAACATTCCCACATCTTTAAGCACCTGAAAGGTTCTGAAAATTGTCGCTCCCTTTGTTCAAACGATTGTTTTAAAATTCTGGACTCTGCTTCCACAAGCTTCCAATTGAAAATTAAGGAAGCCATGTACATCCTCTAGGAGCAGCCGTCTTTAAATTCCCAAGTGAAACATCTTAATTTATCCCTTTCATACTAATTAGTCACCCTTGTTAGCTTAACTAGTTTCACTTTTTTTGTTTTAATTATTCTTGTTGACATCTCACTTTGTTTTACTATTTATTACATAATTTCATTTTATTTCTCATTAGACAACTGACGATGGGTGATGTTTTATCCGAAACATTTTTTCATTAAAATATCTATCTATATATATATAAAATGAACTTCAAAAGTATCGCGTGGTTCATCATAGTTTATGATCAGCAATGACTAAACGCTGGACTGATAGGACAAGAAGGACCCTAGCTGATCTTACACCGGCGGAGAAGTGGAAAGGGGGGTGGGGGGTTACGAGCTTCAGTTGCCCTGTTCAGCTCAGTGTGTTCTGTTTTTGAATGCTCGATCTATTTGTAACAAGTCTCGGCTGATAAATGATTTCATAGCTGATCACAATATCGACCTCTTTGCCCTGTCAGAGACGTGGCTTCGTGGTGATGACTCGGATTTATAATATATCCGTGACATTTGTCCAGACGGATATGTTTTCCACCATGTCCTTCGATCACATACTACTGGTGGCGGGGTTCACATTGTTCTCAAGAATAATATCAAGGCCAAAATTCAAGCACATGAATCCTATTGCTCTTTCGAACATCTTGAGCTGGAACTCAGGGCTAAGAAGTATTTTGTCCGTTTAATTGTCCTTTACCGTCCTCCTTCATCCGATGTGTCACTGTTTTTTTGATAAGTTTGCCAGCTATCTTGCCCATATAGTAACAGCATCAGGCTATTTGCTGATTGTTGGTGACTTCAACTTTCATGTTCATTCTCAAAATAATGCTGGTCGGCGATTTACTGGCCTTTTTCATTCATTTAACCTTCGCCAGCACGTAAATGATTCTACGCATAAGAATGGCCATACTCTTGACCTCATTATCACTAGAGAGGAACAATCTTTCATCAAGAATCTCTTGGTCTTTGATCCTGCACTTTCTGATCATTTTATGATCCGGTGTAATCTGGATTTTTGTAAACATGTTGCTCAAGATCAAATGTTATCTTTTTGACGTTTAAGTGCCATTGACATGTATAAGTTCTCCTCTGACTTGGAAGAATCCGCGCTAATTAGATCACCTCTAAATGATGACCTTTCATTAGTTATTGATCAATTCAACTCCACTCTGCAATCTATGATCGACAATCAAGCCCCAATCATTAGTAGGTCTAGTACTCTTCGCCCTTATGCGCCATGGTTTACAGACGAAATTAAAGTTGCAAAGAGCAAGAGAAAAAAACTGGAAAGACGATGGCGCACACATAACACCGAAGCTAATCATCTACTATACACCGATTAAAAAGTTTTTGTCAGTGAGTAGTACTGAGGCGTTAGTACACGCCTTCCTCACATGTAGATAAGACAACTGTAATTCTCTGTTATACGGTCTTCCGAAACATTTAGTTCATAGATTGCAATTAGCCCAGAGTTGTGCGGCACGGCTGATCTTATGTGGTCGCAAGCATGATTACGTTACTCCTTTACTGAGGGAACTGCACTGGCTCTCCGTGGAGCAGAGGATTATTTGTAAAATCTTATTTTTTACTTTTAAAGCTTTAAATAATTTATGCCCAAGTTATATCAGTGACTTGTTAGAAACTTATAAGCCTACTAGGTCTTTACGATCATCGAGTAGGAACTTGTTAGTGATTCCTCGCTCCAGGTTGAAATCTTATGGCGATCGCGCCTTTTCTGTCTCTGCACCTAAGCTGTGGAATGACATTCCTGAAACCATAAAATGTAGTGTAGATCTCAACGCTTTTAAGCGTAATCTTCAAACTTATCTCTTTAAGCGTTATTTTTATGAATGATTACGTTTGATTATTTTTATTTTTTACTTTGATTGTGAAGTGCCTTAGAGCTTTTGGATAGGCCGCTATATAAAATTGTCATTTATTTATTTATATTTATTTATTTGATAATTTTTTCATTCCATCACATGATAAGCTAAAACACACACGATTTTATTTTGACTTTACTTTGGCATACAAAGCATACATATATAGGTCAAGCGAAAGATAAAATGTGCTGCCACAGCAGTTACACTCAAATCTAATTCATGCACAGCCGACGATCGAATATATTTCTGTGTGCATTACTTACTACAACAAATCATTGTTTTTTCAATAGTGTACTTCACTCTCAAGACGTCTTTCTCTATCTAAAGATATAGATGGATAACTGCAATCTGAAAGGTTAATCTAATGTTCAACTGAGTTTTTTTTTCTGAAACAAAAACCGTCTTATCATTTATCAAACCAAAAAGGGAATTTCAGAGTGTACATGTGTTACTAACTACGAGATCATTGTTTTCTAGCATTGTATTTGTCAACAAAATATGAAAACTGGATACCAATACAGAGATGTTGCATGCACGAGGAAACCTTGTCACTTCGTTCGAGTTCCGCGGTTCAAGAAAGTTTGTCATTGCTGAATAGGAAGGAAACACTTGATGCTTACGACTAGATTTCAAACGAGCCTTGCATGTTATTTATTGGAACTATTTAGCGGAGGATCCCATCCCTTCCCTGCGCCGTAAATCCCTGTTATTATGTTGTAGCAATATTCCGATAAAATGAACATTTGTTTTTCGTGTTCGAAAGACAAAAATTAGCACCAAAACCACAGCTATGTAGACATAAAAAGTAATGCAAAACTATATTATTTCAGCATGTCCTCACCATGTTAAAATTTGTTTTTCGCTAGAAATAAGAATTAGATTTACTGGTGCTTTTGAAAAACTTTCATGAAACTGGCCAGGATACACAGATATCTACTTGAATCAAAGGCCATGACTCTAATATGTAGAAGATTGTCACATGCTATTTACCGGGCCCTACCCGAGGCTATACCTCTGTTAGAGGAGATAAGTCAACCTCGGTCCTTTTTCCGTAGTTCCTCCGTTTCAAATACAACAACTACTCCAGATTAATTCATAATGGCTTTATGTTTATGATATACCTACTGGCAAGGACAAAGAAAATGTAAATTCAAAGAAAATCTACAATTAAAGGTTTTTTTCTCTTACTTTACAAAAATACAATTATAAGCAACTATAAATCTGCTCAAATGATGCTAACGCGCCTCAACGCATAATTTATCGACTCCCAGCTCAGGAATTGTATTTTTACTTAGATCTCTCGCAAATAAGTCTTCGGCCGCTACCTTGCTTCTTGCTACTGGTTCTTGCTGTGTCACTCGCCTTCTTCCGGTATTCATATTCTAATTTACATTAGATCTGCGATAGCTGGTAGCTCGCAGTCGACTAATGTATCATAGATTTCTCCAACACTCAGGTGGCGATGCTTTCCCACAGTGCTAAGGACAACGTCAGAAGGATTCGTAACTCTCTTGTCTAGAAAGCGAATCTGGATTTGGGATAAGCCCAGCCTTTCTGCCAACAGTTTCCACTCGTCTCCACCTACGTAGAAAAACATATTATGCTCTTTCATAAATTGTGTTACATTTGAAAAAAAGATTTCGACCTTAAACCAAACTCTACCGTAGACCGTATGGGCAAATGGCATAAATTGCTCGCATTTTCTTGGCGCTTGATATCCTCCAAATTTCGTCCAAATATTGTCAGCTCATTCTTCTGGAAAGGGTTTTGACGAAAGCTGACGAAATTTAGCTAGCAATGAAATAATCTAGCCGGAATATAATCTGAAAACGCATCTGCTAAATCGAATCTTGTTAAGGCCCGAGTTTTTTCGGGAGTTCTTTTCAGAGTGGAGAGACGACAACCTATGAGTTCAAACAAAGGTTACAACTAGTTTATGAATAAATGGGTGTGCGGACGCCAACCTTATTCCTTACCCGAGAGGCTGAACGTTAAATTCTCGTATTGTTTATATGGCATGCAATCAACTGACATATTCTCATTCAAAAACGGCCCTGTAAAGACAAACAAACAATAAAAGAAGATAAATATAGCAGAACGTATTTTAGAAAACTTAAAACCAAAACAAAAAAAAAAACAAAAAACAAAAAAAAAATATATATATATACATATATATTAGAGCAGATCAAAAGGGGATCAACAAAAAAACAACTACAAAATAAAATCGAGCACGCGTTGACATTACTTTAATGTTGCATTGAGAGGACGCTTGTGTGAGTACTTTTTTATATCTTAGAAACCTATTTCCCCTGAACGCAAAAAAAATCATCTTAAACTCACCAGAAGTACCAGCAGGTGTAATCTCTCGTAAGTGTCTCACCAAATCATCCCGTTTCTCAGATTTAGCTCTCAAGGCAAGGCCACGAATCATACTTTTCGTCTCAGGCTCAGGACTGACCAAAGATGCTGGTTCTAACTGCAGAGCTTCTTGAAACTGAATCACAATATCCTTGACATCACTTTCTGAGTTGAGTGGAATGGACTGGATGGAAATTTTGATACTCTCGGGCAGCGCAAGATCTTTCCGTTTCGTTCCTTGAAAATGATTAGAACGAATTGAAATAACAAAAAGCTAAATTAAATGTAATATGGCAGAGTTAAGTAGACAGAATGTAATTTGCTAAGGCCCAAAAATTATGAGTTGGTTAAAAGTGTGGTCCAGGAGAGAGAACTTTATGCTAATTTCTCTAAAATTATACTTGAAGGGATCTTGGTTGATGTTTACAAAATAAGCCCTTCTGTTAACCACGGCATTTTTACTATGCGATAATGACATGAAAAAAGAAGGACCCATACCTTCTACGGAAAATATGCCTCTCGAACCGAAGGAGCCTCTACGACTCGTTGCGTGAAGAGCTTGCAGCTGCTAGAAAAACAAATTGAATCCACTTTTAAACTACTTTTAAAAAATGACACTGAACATACCAAATATTAGCGTCATATTAACCCAAAATATAAGCTCTTATCAACCCAAGGATGAGACTGGCAACTTACCTGATTAGTTGACATTCCGGCACCTTCCTCTTCTCCTCCAAATAAGAACCAACATTTGAACTGCTGGATCCGAATCCTGCAATCTCCAGGAAGGATACGTCCTGGTCTGTTACAATGTTGACGCTCTTGCAAATCAGATTCTGACAGAAAGTGTAGACACTCACATCCACGCACGTCATGATCGCGGCATTTTACCGACCCTGGTTGAGAACAGACTGGGCAGCAGACACACATATCGTACTTCACGTTGTTGAGCCAGTGAAACTCTTTCCGCATGCATTCGAGTATAAACCTCAATTTCCAGTGAACAGCACGGGATATATCTACTCTTTTATCGTCTTTGTCTACGCTGTGAAGAGCGACTTCAATGGCTGAGGGATGGCACCAAAAAATCACAGAGATACCTTGGTCTGGAAGAATGTGAAACATGGCAAAATTATGAAACAAACGTGGGCTCATTTCGCTGTTCCATTCTTCGCCACACCACTGGAAGAAATGCAGGATAAGTCGGGAGAATAAACCAGGAGGCACTCGACCTGATGCAAATGTTACAAAAAGAGATGGAAAGTTTACAGAGTCGAGAAGCTGTAGGACGTCATCTGTTGGGGGTGACATCAACATGGACGGTACAAGGTACTGCTTGCTGTCTTTAGATGACGGCCAGGGGGAAATCAAGCTTAATCTCTCCATGATGGCAGTGAGGCTCTTGTGACTTTCTTGGTTGTCGAGCAAGTCTCTCCAAGCATGGTCAATGAGCTTTTCATCCAAGATTCCGGTTTCTTCAAGTTGTATCCACAGGTCTTTCACAGGATGCTCCGTGTGTTTAAAACGTCTTACAGTGATAACGTTTTTGAGGACATCAACAAGCCACTGAGGATCTAATATCACCATCCTTTCCAACTGTGGAGAGCCACTAAAATGAATCACAATTCTCTGATCATGCAGAAAGTTCAACAAAGTGGAAAACTCATCATCTTCTTGGATCCCGCAGTCTTCAAATGCAATCCACTTGGCTTCTTCACGAGTTATCCACTTGTCATGCTTTTTGCGAAGCTTGTTTTCATACCTCAACCACTTCACCGGAATTTCTTCTTTCGTCAGTTGCAGTTCCTTCGCAACAGCAAGCACCTCTTCTCTCAGCCGTTTAACTTCAGTACATTCTTCTTCACTGCCAGACTTTGTATTATCCACGACGAAAACATCTTTATACAGATGTTCCTTGTAGGTCTTGTGCTGCAGAAAGCCGTAGGTTTTTAAAGCAAGGTCTCTTGCGTTAGATCCACCAAACGGCACGTCAGCATGGGTGCATACCAGGAATACAGGGGGAAGCCTCCGTGGCACAACATTCGGAGCAATCTCTTGAGAGCTTCGAACATCTGCACTTACCAAGGAATAAATTGATGACATCCAAAAGTCCAGATAATCAAGGATTGTTTTACTGCAGTCACTGTCTACTTTGTCCTCGAAAAGTCCTGTTTTGACAGGCGGGATGGCATTCTTGTCTGGATCACGACTCAAGTCAGACACCAAAATGTAGATAGCTTTCTCCGTGAGGAAAATTGGATGGGTTTCATAGTACACTGACTGTCCGCCAAAATCCCATAGAACTGAGTAGATGTAGTCTTCATGGTTTGCATTTTCTTCCTCTTGAAGCATTTTTTCAACCAGCCTGGCTACTTCCTCGGGCAATTTTCCGTGTAAAGATTCGATATTTCTTGAGGGCTTATTTAGTTGAGCCATAACGAGAAATGTTTGTGCTTGATCCATCCAGAGACTCTAACTCAGACTCTGAATCTGACTCTGAGTCAGAATCTGACTTTTGCCGAAACCCCGTTAAATTTTCCTTTTGTTTCCTTAAAAATTCACTGATCACTTTCGCTGCTGCAAGGTGTTCAAATTGATCTTCTGGCTCAAATTCTACTTCTTCCTTCACCTTTCCGCTTTTCCAAATCTCTTTTGATACTTTAAAGTACAAAGAGTCAGTGTCTATTCCGACTGTGCTTTCCTCTTTTCCATTGAAATCTTCTCCTTTTAAGGACTTTTTGAGACTAGTTTTTCCTGTCCGCTCCTGTCCGATCAACATTACTGGTATTCTCTTGATGCAGGCCTTTCCCCCCGTTAAGGCTTTGTTATATGCCTCAACAGCTTCAGGACCTCGAGCATAAATTTCCGAAGGGACTGAAGATGTAATTTTAAAATCATGCGTTAGCGGGTATAATAACCTGTGGTTGTTTCATGCAAGTTGAAGAGGGGTAGGTTGTCTTTAAAATATAATGCTACCCTTTCTTCTGGTGTTGTTAGCTCTCAGTCTTCAGAGAGACATGTAATGAGACATTTCATCATTTGGAAATATTAAATATGGTCATTAGTGCAACATAATGATACATATGAGTTAATGACCAAGCGTTCACTTCATATTGACTACGGGCGCTGTCAGTATATAATTACTTTTAAGTCAGATTCTGCTGAAGTTAGGATACGACCTGATTTTGCTAAAAATACTTTTCAAATAATGATAATATTCAAATTCCCCCGGTAGAGAGTACGGTACACGGTATCTGGATGATATGTACACGATTCGGCGTGTACGTTTGTAGTTACGTCAAGTAGTCTTTTATAAAAGCTAACCATTTTTTTTTCAAAGATGTTGCCAGAAGCGATATTTCTTTTAGGGATATTTCTCATAAGAGACCCTTCTTTTAGAGCCATGTAATCTTCATTTGTTTGAAACTTTTGTTGATAAAAAAAAAAGAATTACATCTAGACATGATCGCTAAAATAAAGAAAATCAGATTTTTGAGCTTTGTTCGTTAATTGCTTCTATGAAAAATAGAGGCTGGCCCGCGGGGATTTCTACATATTTAGCGACTGGAATATTATAATTAACCAGCTACGCGCTTAATATGTTCAATTTACAGAATCGGTGAATTTTTGGGGAGTGTAGAAAAAAAAATTTTTCTTTGCATTAAAGATGTGATTCTAAGATCATGCGTTACGGTTGAAAGAAATTTTTTTTACGTTTAACTTCCTATACGACCAACGGTTAAAATCTGTTAATTTTTAGGCCTAACGACAAAATTTTTGCCGTCCTACGGCTAACGGTTAACCTCAGCTGCCATCATACAATTAAAAATTAGTTTACTTCTAAGTCAGATTCCGCTAAAGTTAAGAAACGACCTGACTACGTGAACAATATTATTTAATCCGTCTCAGAATTATTTCCCGTGACTATTGTCGGATAACATTTGACCGTAAATAGCTGGTTGGATCACACGGATATCAGCCGTTAAAAAGTAATTAGTTAAGTTCTGTCTGTGGAGGGTATTGCAGAGATGCACACCCTCCAGCCGGGGAACAACTCAGCTTTTTTCCTAAGCATTGAGCTGCGTTATTCTTAATTTGATGCTTACATCAATTTAAGTCAATAGAACCTGCTATGATAAAATAAAGAAAATGAAACTAAATTTATTGTTGAATATTTGCTGTTATCAAAGATACATACATATCCAATGTGTTGTGTCACGCAGTGCGTTACCAGTGCTAATCTGGCATGCTGAGAATATTTTTGGGTGTGTGGTGTATATCACCTTGTTTGTAAACCCCACTAAAGAACGAGACTAATAATTAATGAAACACTGTGAAAATAAAAGTTACTAAGATTCATTAGTATAGGTAACAAATAAATTACCTTTTTCCTTCTGCGTCAACTCTAAAATAAAAACAAAATGATAAATTATGATAGGATTTGCAAAGTCATTTCAATCCCTTGATGAAATTATATAGAGAACCTACAGATCTGGTGGCTGAGGAGTGCATCGTTTTTTCAAAGCATTGACCCCCGCGAAGTGTTGTTATAATGAAACACTACTTTACCAAGAAAACAAAAGTATTCTCCTAGCTCCAAGTGTGTACTCTACACATAAATAAAGTTAACAGAAACAAATACAGGGCTATTTATCGCAGAAATGTCTGATTAAGCAGCTGCTTATCTTCGCTGCAGCAACAAAACTAAAACATTTTACGGTAAATGGAAATCACACAGCGAAACAGTGATTTATGTATATGTTGTGGTTCAATTTTATCCTTGGTTCAAATTTTATTTCCCTTTGTTTAAAACTCACCATCATACATTACATTACCCAAAAACAAAAGAATATAAAATTTGAACCAAGGATAAAATTGAACCACAACATATTAAGTGGACGATTAGATTGAAGCCTTCAGTAACTGTATTTCTTATTCCAAGCTTTCGCCGATCTACGGTATCGTCAGGAAATGTAAGAAAAATAAAAAAATTCTTTACATTCCTGAACGATGCCGAAGATCTGTGGACGATTAGATTGAAGCCTTCAGTGACTGTGTTTCTTATTCCAAGCTTTCGCTGATCTACGGTATCGTCAGGAAATGTAAGAAAAATAAAAAAATTCTTTACATTCCTGAACGATGCCGAAGATCTGCAAAAGCGTGGAGTTAAAAAGAGAGATACGAAAGCTCAAGGCCAATTATATATTTACACTGAGATGCTTAAATCAGTTTAACACAATAGAATGTGCTCCACGAAAATGAGTTTAAAAAATATAGAGTTCATAACTGAATACATTTACTTTCATCAAACTTACATAAATATCCAATGTGTAGTGCAAAGAGCGAATATCGAGACTGTTAAAACAAAATTTACCAAGATTCATTATCATAGTTAACTAATAAATTACCTTGCACCTCTTTGATGAACTCTGGAATGAAAACAAAATGACGAATTATGATAAGGTTTGCAAAGTCATCTCAATCCCTTACTGATATGACATAAAGAATCCACACATCTGGTAGCTGTAGAATGCATCATCTATTTATAGGCATTAGCCCCACCCCTGAGATGTTGTCATAATAGAACACTAATTTACTTTTAAAAATATTCTCCAAAAGCTAAGTGCGTATTATTTACGTGAATAAAAGTTAACAGTGTATCACCAGAGGATTTTGGGTTCTTCAAACTCTCACGGAAGAATGCACGGCACTCGATATCTGGATGATATGCACACGATTTGGGTTATATGTTTGTGGTTACGTCGAGTAGTCCTCAGAAAAGTTGGTCAATTTCTTCTTAAAAGATAACTGCCAGAAATAATATTTCTCTCGGTGATATTGCTCATAAGAGACCCTTCTTTTAAAGCCATGTACTTTCCATGTGTTTTAAACTTTTCTGTTGAGAACATACGATGTAAACATTGCCAAAATATGCAAAGTCAGATTTTTGAGCTTTGTTTGTAAACTGGCTCTTTGAAAAATGGAGGCCGCCCAGCAGGAATTTTTACATATTTAGCGACTAGAATGTTATAACCAGCTAGGCGCTTATTTAATTTAAGTTAAAGAATCAATGAGAATCGGTAGAGGGCCAGCCTGCTAACATCTTGACTTGGCGAACGGACTTAAAGCGCGATGCTCGACGAGTTCGCTTGAAATATACGAAGAGTATCTGACAAGTCCCTTGGCCGAGACCAAACGCCGCGTCATACCAGCCACGAATTTTTGACAGTCGCTTTCGATGTGAAAATATCCCTCTGCTCTTCGAAATAAAAGAAAAATAAGGAAATAACAAGCATTTTATGGTAGTTCTGCTACTTTCGAAATTGTAAGCTCTGAGGAGCTAGAGATCGGAACTAGATTAAATGCTGATAGCCTAGCTCCGTTTAGCCAACCAGATGGCTAAAAGTTTAACGACCGTACTCCTTTTTTTTATTTATTGGATACATAGGCTCAATCTAAAGAAACACACATATGCACCTGACGGCGTAGATGATATTGTGAATATTGAAACACTGTTAGAAGAAAATTACTAAACCGATAATAAACAACTTACTCAGATAAGGTATTCAAAATCATATCACCTCCAAACTGATATCGCTGAAATACTCATGCATAGGAAAACTTGAATTTTCACATGATATGTACGTTTAGAGTTAGGCACCTCGAACCCTTTATAAAAGAATGAGCATTTACGACAGCGAGTTTTTTTTCGGAGAAATAACAGGGAAAGTGCGATGAAAAATAATTTTTTCTAAGCGAAAACGAAATATCTACCGATACTGAACTGCATCCTTTCAATAATTTATGTAATGCATAAATCTACAAGCATACAAAGCCTCTTAAGGGCAAATGAAAGACTAAGGTTTTGTATTTGAACTGAGTTTGATGTTGCTGCTCTCCTTTTTAAGTAGCTTCTTCACAAATTTTCTTTAACCTCTGAAAGCTCAATCTTTATAAACAACGTTTCAATTTTTGTTGGAGATTTGAATTTGGCGGCTTTCGAGAACAAAAATATACGGCATATAACCGTCTCCATGGAAACAGTCCATAAGGCGACCAAGTAAAAACCAATCAGACTACTCTGCCATGTAATAAATGAATATATTTGCTCCATTTAAACAAATATACACATCCACTGTGTAGTGTAAACGTAAATATTGAAAGACACTAAGAGAAAATTACTGAACCAATAATAAACAATTTACCTCTCCTGAACTCTAAAATGAAAACAAAATAAATGAACCAGGATACGTATGCAATATCATCTCAGTTCCAAACTGATAAAGCAGGAAATACCCATGCATATACGTACTTTTACCGTAGACCTTTTATAAAAGGGCGAGCATTGATAACATTCGTTTGTTGTTGTTTTTTTTTTCGGAGAAGTAACATTAAGGGTGCGATGAATAATACTTCCTTTCAGCAAAAACGAAATCCTTTCTGAAATTGAACTCTTTAGCTTCCAAGATTTTATGGAATGTATAAATCTTTGAGTGTTAGGAACCCAAAAGAGCAAATGAAGGACGGAGATTTTGTATTTAAACTGAGTTTGATGTTGTTTAATGTTATTGTTGCTAACAAAAGCAACAACAACAGCGCTGTTGTCGTTGTTGCATTTCTTTATGAGGTTGCTTGTTTACATATTTTCTTTATCCTCTGAAATCATAGTCCAAAGAGCACGCAAAATGCGAGCTTCGAATACCAAAACAAGACAAAAATAATATAAAACAAACAAATTGCTGTTAACAGGCAAGTATTTGTTGCTTGTTTCTTTATGTTTTCCTCTTAGTATTTTCGTTTGTTTTTCTCCCACGAATGCAACTCATAAGTTAGGTTCAGTTCCAATGTCGAATTTCTAATTTGACGGATCAACTTTCCTATTACGTACATTACAAGTACGATAGGAGTCATTTATTCTTCCAAAAAATTTGCTGAGAAAGGAGGAATAAGATGAAAACGCATGTATCGTTGATAGAAGTGTTATCCGTTTAAACAAACATCCCGACGAAAAGCGAAACATATGGAAATTTCCCTCTGTTCTCGAAAATGAAAATAAAATAGGAAATAACTATGAAAAATCATCTCCGCCATCTTCAGATTATGCTAAGAATACTCCCACAAACAAGTTTTAAAGAAAAGCTCTGTTCTTTTGGCTTTGCAGAAGGAGCTATGCTATAGCTTTTATCGATATCCTTTCTAGAGCGAGACTTTAAAACAATACCACCAAAATATGGTTTTGACCTCGTTTCGACTAATTTGCTACTAAAAGTAAGAAAGCAAACTTGTCCACTATGTTTTTCCAGAACAGAACAAATAACCGACAGTACCACGGAACGTTGTTGATCTATTCACGCCTTTTTTGGACTCTGATAAGAACGCTAGAATAATAATGTATGTGGTAAGTTGTCTCATTCTCTAATTTCAAATGCTCACTGTTAGTTGGAAGGAATTAGGCCATGTATCAATATTAAGGCATTACTATCTCTTACAAAAGAAACATGCAGCAAAGTCAGTCTTTCTCCTCCAATAGCCTGACCATTTTTAAGTCAACAACAAAATAGCCATGAACTTCTAGATTTTCATTCAAAATGTCCTAGTGGTAATCTACTCAGAAATAATTTCCAAGTTTCTTAATAATAGACGGTCAAGGTAGCATAAGTTTGAAAATATAAATACTATCATCGGAACTTATTTAGTCACTACACATGCGCAGATAATGGTATTATCAAAATTTGAGAACGTTTCCGAACATGTACATGTGGAAATTTGATACACACATGATATTACCTTGGGTTATTTTTGTACCCTGCGTGACGAAAGTGTTTAGTGTTACTGTATGCGGGTTTGGATGGTTACCATCATTCTGGATCTTTCTGTGACTTTTTGGAAGCTTTCAAACAAACTTTCATTGTAAGACCTAAAACACCTCGCGATCCTAAAGAGTTCTTTTGGGCTACTTTTAACCATTTCCGGCAAAAAGCAAAATAGATTTTGAGTTTCCGAGAACATACTGACTTAAATTTCGGTAACCAGTAAATCTATGTCCTTTTAGAGGACCTTTATGTGAAACTCAGGCAGCAGATTTGCATGTCAGCGAATGAAAGATTTTGATCAGAAATAAAACGAACAGATAAACAATTGTAACAAAGAAGACTAATATTAATTTGAATGATTGTTTGCCGAAGTTTAACACCGAAAACTCCGGCGGGTGCTTTACCAAGGTAGCCACGTAGTCCAAATCTTATTGAAAGCACCGTAATACTTAGAAGCAATATTTATTAACTGAACTAAGTGTTAAAATAAAGAGGAGCAAGTTTCTAAAAACTAATGTGGTTCTTCGTCGGTGGAAGATACAAAGATATCTATCTATCTATCTATCTATCTATCTATCTATATATATATATATATATATATATATATATTGAATTACGACTCTGTAACAATTGCATGTTAAGGCCCCTGAGGAAGGCTAATGCCGAAACGCGTCGGGTCTGGAATAAAGCGTTGAAAACGGAAGCACATTCTCCATTGTGCAAATTATATATATATATATATATATATAGATAGATAGATAGATAGATATCTATTTATCTATCTATAGATCTATCTATATATATATATATATATATATAGATAGATAGATAGATAGATAGATAGATAGATAGATATAGAGCGTTAGCCCCTCCTCAGACGTTTCCGGTAAACCCTCCAAAGAAACATAAATATTTGCATATTAATTTAGGTAAAAACCACGCATACGCTCCAAAGAATAATCAATCAAACAAATGGCTATTGGAATGTTAGTTTTCATGGTCGGATTTACACCTCATACAAGCCACGATTTACCCTTCTCACTTTCATTGTAGATATTATTTTACAAAAAGAATTGAGTTGTTGGTATTCAGTTTCAAAAATGTATTTTTTCAACCTGAACAAAAAGTGCGTAATTTTTTTCCAAGCATTGACCTCTGCGCGGGGTTGCTAAAATAAAAGACTAATTTACCTAAAAAACATAAGTATTTTCCCAACTCCAAGAAGCCCTATATTTTGTCGCACCGGCGACGAGAATCAAACAAACAACTAAGAATGCTCACCGATACAGTACAACAGAACGTCCAATAGGAGATTTTTCAATCAAAAGCTTTCACTCGGAAAAACTCTAAAAATCTCAAGTAAGAATTAAGGGTAACTTCCGCGCAAAAACTTGTCGACACTTGCCTCGCAAACCTTTCTTATTTCGCTTCAAAAACTTATAAATAACCGTCAATAAGATTGAGGTACCGTTCCAATTAAATTGCTAGAAGACTTAGCGATGAAAAGTTCAGATGAATTTCGATCACATTTGGGAGAAACTAAGCAAACCAGATCGATGTAAATTTTAATGACTATGCCGAGTCTGATTTAGTGGAGGAAAAATGGACTGATATGATGACTGATTGCTTTCGTCAACATACTTTATAAGGCAAAACTTATGCTTCATACACGAAGGCGACTGTTTCATCAGGATTTCTAAACACGAGGAAACTGATGAAAGAACGAGGCAAAGCCGAGTGCTTTTATTGTATTGGAGTGTTTAGAAACCCTGATGAAACACGAAGCCCGAGTTTATAGAATGGATTCTCCAAAGGGTCTAATTTATTAGCAATAAACACAAAAGCAAAACAAAGATCATGCGTGTATTTATTTTTTGCTTTCTTTTGTTTCATTAAACATGAACAGATTTGTTAGGCAGTGTGATGGAATATGTTTTTGTGTTTTTTACAAGTGCGGCTTTTTAATGAGAGGCAAAAGCACTTTGCATTGACCTCCTCTGTTGCGATTTTGAAAAGTGAAATAAGCAGCTATGCAGGGATAAGTCTTGCCAGTTTCGACCACCAAAGAAAGCCAAATATAAGTTTCTTTGCTCGAATTTTCGAAGACCAACAGTCAGTACAGTACAAAGAGAAGTGGGCTGTTGATGTTTTCCTAAATTGGCAAGCTGCACGCGAAAAAAATCATATCCTTTTACTCCGGCCGGAGAGTGTGTTCAAAGCATGCAAAGTCTTGAAAAAATTTAAAGGTTGGAGGACCTGCATACTCTCTCCCTAAACCTCTGCCTTACAAAGTTCGTCCGAACAATAGAACGAGCATTTGTTCAAGTGTCGCATTCCTTTGCTAATTGATTTCCAAACACACGTGTTTGTACATCCTAACACGCATTTTTGGATATATAAAATATTTATATGAGCTCAAACATAACCCCTATTGCTAGTTTTGAGCAGCATTTACTTATTAATTTGCCGTTCGCCGTTTTCAACGTCGCTGTAAATTATGTTACATCGCCAATATATGACACTTGCTAATAAAAAAATTTTAAAAAAAAAGCATAAATAAGTGATTATGAATAAGAGTGATAAATCATCGCATTAATATATTGATTTTACGGAGACCACTTGCGTACAAAAAACCAAGCTGAATATATATCTATGGCTAGATATCTATTTGGGAGATGCAGAACATGCATGAAAACACAGGCAATGAAGATCTACTTTCATAAAGTCCTGAAGGAATATCACACAGAGGAAAAATGCACATAAAGTGAAGAGATGGGGAGTGGCTCACTTATATTTCACTTTATTGAGTTAAAAAGGTACGAAGTAAAAAAAAAGAAGAAGAAAACAGGTAGCTGCATCATGTTATTTCTTGAGCTGCTACACACAGGGGATGAAAGACTCGAGCAATTAAAATCTGGGAGACAACTGAAATAAATCTTTGTTCTCAAAGCCTAAGTGAAAAAAGTTAAAATAATTTACATACTCGCTGCCGGAAAAAAATGTAAACTGCAAAGCGTTTTTTTCCCCGAGAAAACTAAAACATTGCGGTCACAGGAAAAATCTTTTTTTTTCTGAGATGCAAAGGAAATTGCTTATATTTAACTACCGTATTCCGGTATTCCCGAAAAATACGGACCATGACCATTTGTATTTTTTAGTAAAGTATAAAATTCCGAGACTGCATTCTGGCATGAGTAATACGGTGATATTTCTCTCTCAGTCAGGGGTTCAATTTACAGCTTTTTGCCTGGAATTCGGTATACCTAGTTGCAGTGCTGCTCTTTTGAAACCATTCGCACTCAAAGAGCGATTCGTAGTTATTTGAACAAGGGATTTATTAATGATAAATTACTTGAACTTTTAGTCAAATATCACAGCATTAACAAAAGCATACCTACGCTGAAAAGGCTCATTGAAAAATGCGGTCTCAAAGATGAAACCCGAGATACGGACAGAAACCTTTTAGATGGACCAGCCTACAACTGAGGCTGGCACACACATTCCGGAAGGATATAGAGTTTTAGTATTCATCGCCTAGGAAACTGGTGCGAAGAAAAGGTGGTTTAAAGTACTGTACATGAATACTGACGAGAAAATTATAGGTATTGCATTTAGAGTAGAAAGAAGAGAGTAAAGTAAAGTTGTTCGACTTATAGTTCTCGTTCTTAAGAAGCTCATCCTATTATGTCAAATAAAAGAATTTCTATTGTTGTTATGGATTCACCCGTAATTTAATAATTATCCATAAACACTATTAATACACTGTAAATGAACACCTTTAGTTGATTTTTTTAAAATTTGCACTCAGCTTCGTGCTCTTTGATTGTATTCAAAGAGCACGAAGTAAACTGGATGATATTTCCAATTTACTTTACAGAGATGCACACCCTGCAGCCGGGGAACGATTCAGCTTTAATTCTATGCATTGAGCAGCACTATTCCAACGTATTTTGTTAATTGTCATGGTTGTAAATCTATAATACGATGCTTAAATCAGTTTTAGTCAATAGAATGTGCAATGATAAAATAAAGAAAATAAAAAAAACCTAAATATTCAATGTGTACTCCAAAGAGTGAATACTGAGACACTGTCAATGTAAAAGTTACTGAGATTCGTTACCATAGGTAACTAATAAATTACCTTGAAAGACTTTCAGCAGCTCTAGAATGTAAACAAAATGTATAATTACGATAAAGTTTTCAAAATCATCACAGTCCAATAATGAAACAATATAGAGAACCTACAGATCTGGTGGCTAAGGGTGCATAATGTTTTCCAAGCATTGGACCCCGCGAGGTATTGTTATAAAGAAACACTTATTTATCAAGAAAACGAAAGTATTTTCCTTGCTCCAATTGTGTATTCTACACATGAATAAAATTCAAGGGAGAAAAAAACACAAAGGTTATTTATTCGCAAAAATATCTGATAACGCAGCCGCTTATCTTCGCTGCAAAAACAGAAATTTTCAAGATAAAAAAAGTTTTCAAGGTAAATGGGAAACCCGGGAACAATCCTAGCTCACATAGTCACACCGCGAAACAGCGATTTATGTATACATCGACAGACCTTAGAAACCAGGCAAGGTAACGATTCAATTAAGGCCTTGTCCAACTGTATTTCTCCCTTATTCCGAGTTTTCGCCGATCTACGGTATCGTTGGGAAATGGAAAGAAAATAGAAAATTATTTACGTTCCTGAACGATGCCATAGATCTGCGAAAGCATGGAATTAAGAATGAAATACAATAGCTCAAGGCCAATTGTACACTTATACTAAGATACTTAGATCATTTAACACAATTAAAAAATTAGTTAAAAAATATGGATTTCATAACTTTAACACGACTTTAACTTTACGGCACGACTTCAACATTCTGGCACGACTTAAACATTCTGAATATGGACACCCCCCGGTCAAAATCCGCTAGCGGATGCCGACCCCCCTTCGCAGATTTGGACCCCCTTGCCAAAATTTCCTTTTAAGCATCGTTTGTATCATATTTAGTAACTTATTCTATTTGGAAGCTTTTTGTCGATGTTCTTTTCAGTGACAACACAACATTCCTCAATAAAGATAAAGAAAAACAGCCATATCGTTCCATTTCTGCCGCATTTATTATAGCGAGTCGTACCGTATACGTAGGAATTAAATACGAACAAACTACAGCATTCGAACGATTGAAATTGTTATAATAAATCCTTGCTTCTTCTGATGCGAATCAACATTGGTACAAAACGTCATAACAATAGTGAAGACTATTGCGTCCAGTCAGAAGAATAACTCAGTCTGATTTTCTAATTAAATAACATAAAAGAGTTTCTGAACAAGAACGAAGTAGCTACTCTTATTTAATATAAGTCATTCCTAAAGCCTATAATAAATCGAAATGTTTCTATTCTGAACTATTAGAACTCTCAGCTTATTTTCAATTGCAAATCAACATCAACGTCTATGTCTGAACAGTAGTTCAGACTACTACATCGAACTCAATTTTATTTTCAAATTTTAACGATTATTAACTGTTGAGAGATCCGAAATAACGCTTTAACAAGTACGAAGTCGTTTAGAGTCTGGCGGCCAGCAGACAGTGCACAGCCACTCGCCCCCCAGTCTCTCGCAGCTCAAGTCCAACCATTCCTCGCCAGACGAACCGTCGTAAACCCGCAAATGTTCGTTGATCGACGTTGAACAAAGCCAATTATTTTTCCTAGTGTGGTGAATTTGGACAGATTCTTCAGAAACAGCAGAAAACGATATTTGGCAGAGCAGAGTATCTTGCCAGCCACCAATGTTCGGAAATTGCTTCTTTAAAATGTTTTGTGATTCATTGATAAAGTTGTCGTCAAGGTGACTGTTGCTTAGGATGGTATTACGATCTTTTTGTGGTATTACGAAGTGTTTTTGTCCCATTTTACGGCACCAGATTGCAAAGGCATCTCTACCTAAGTGTTCGCGTTTGGGTGTGACTGTACCGAATGATAGTAGATCTTTAGTCTTGAGCTGTCAAATGATGTTTTCAGCTCAGTATCGTCTTTTCGTTTCGGAGATTGTAGAGACCCTTTGGTAACACCTTGCTGATGGTATAAGGACCTGACCACGCCCGCTCCAGTTTGCCTCCTTTTCTTACCTCCTTCCGTAAGTTTCTCAGCAACACAGTGTCGCCCTCCTTGAATCCTAGTGGCTGGTGCTTTGCATCCTACGACTTCTTTTGCCGCTCTTGTGCTTTGTCAATGTTCTTTATTGCCTCAACCTTCTCCTGGTCTCGAATGTACATCATGACACGAACCTTCTCATTAAATCAGCGGGTGCATCTCCGATTTTGTCAGAGAGTGAGTCAGTACTGCTAGGCTTTGGCCTGATTTCCGTCTCGATGAGTAGCACGGGTGCACGGCCAAACATTAACTCGAACGGTGTGAATTTGGTGGAGTCATTGTTATTGGTTCGATAGGCGAACAGAATGGACTTGATGTGCACATTGTTAAAGGCCTAGATGTAATAACTGTCCTAAATGTAATAACATTTGGTCCTAAATGTAACAACATTTGGTCCTAAATGTAACAACATTTGGTCCTAAATGTAAAACATTTGGTCCTAAATGTAATAACATTTAGTCCTAAATGTAATAACATTTGGTCCTAAATGTAATAACATTTGGTCCTAAATGTAATAACATTTGGTCCTAAATGTAATAACATTTGGTCCTAAATGTAATAACATTTGGTCCTAAATGTAATAACATTTGGTCCTAAATGTAATAACATTTGGTCCTAAATGTAATAACATTTGGTCCTAAATGTAATAACATTTGGTCCTAAATGTAATAACATTTGGTCCTTAATGTAATGACATTTGGTCCTAAATGTAATAACATTTAGTCATAAATGTAATAAGCCTCCAGTGCAATCGTTGAACTCCTTCAGTGTATTGTTGTTATAGCGGACATCCGCATTGAGATGTTGAAGTGACAGCTGTTGCACCAAAAAATCCGCACACCAATATACATGTCAATGACGCTGATGTCTTTTTATTTGCTATTAGTCGAGAGGCATTGGCTGTAAACCGTTATAATGATGAACAAATGTAATCAAATGACAGCTGGCGAAACAACAAGTACGATGACCAAAACCTCTCCATGTATCACTGACTCAGACTCTTAAGTACACTAAATTTTGGAAAAAAAATTGAGAATGTTATTCTTGCGTGATTAGTGTTGGAGTTAACAAGTCATAAACCAAATTACAAACTTGGACAAGGGAGTCTGCTGACATGTAGGTAGGACAATTTGCAGGCTCGGATATACATTTTTTGTCTTTCCATGCCTGAATAGACCTTGTTACCATGTACATTTTGTTTCCCAATTCGGGCCTCTAGAGAATTATTACTTTCAAATTATCGAATATCTTCATGAGTAAATGAATATAGCCAAATAATTTTTCTCCCCAAGAGAACATAACTGGAACAATTATGTTCTCTTGATCTTGAAATGCACGTAACAAATCCGACAAACGGATAAAGTATTGCATGTATCTGCATCAAATTATCTACTCAGCTACTTACATTCTTAACAGCTGTAAATGCAAAGAAGCTGCTGACCAGCACATTATCGCAAATCATCGGCTCAGATTTTCAATCACAAAACAGACATTTAACAAAAATTTGGGGCATGTCATGAACGAGCTCACCGACGAAAATTTTTTGGGCTCCAAAATTAAAAGGCACTTGTTATTTAAAAAAGTTCCAACTGCCGAGGTCGTACTGTAATTCGAAATAAGCAACAGGTCGTTTTAGCGCATACTTGTCACTCTATTACGTTTCATATGAGGCCGGAAACAGTCACACGAGGGAGATATGACAAACATTAAAAATGGCTCTTTATGTTGAAGGCTGTAAATGATATCCCGGTCCCCAAAACCTCAAAACCGCGAAAAATTGTGCCCTTGCTCTCTCTGAGATGTGAGTACATCTAATCGCGTGAGCCGTTTCTTTACGGATATGCTAATTGATCAGTCAAAGAATTTAAAAAAAATTAAGGAAGCAGGGATTGCTCGATGCACTGATCTCCTTAACGATCAGACATTAGATAAAGTAGCATGAACTGACTCTGAAACTGACTTTTCTTCTACTGAATCGGCACTATGAAAATGACATGCGCGTAAAGAGCATAACTTTCCAGTTTCAAAAAAGCTGGCAGTAACACAAAGATTTGCCCAGCAAATTTTTAGGAGTAAGTCGAGCTGAAATACGAACTATTCTAAACATAGACAAAAGTAATCATCGCCGAAATGCTAAGTTTCTCAATAAGGCGAAACTGACACCCATCAGAGCCAGAGACGTTCATATCAGGCACCAAATAGATTTGATGGATATGAGCAGAAAAGGATATGATCTTCGAAAGATAGGTCAGGACGGTGTGAAGAGGGCGAAACAGCTCCCTCTTTATCAGAGAATTCTAAATAACGACCCCAAGGAGGTGATAGCTTACAAAACACCATTTGAAATATACTTTGTACGAAATTGTTACGCCTTCAGAGAGAGCAGATTACAAGAAGAAATCCTTCCTAGTGCTGGGAGGGTTCGCCCAACTAAGAATTACAATCCTCCTAGAGGTGGCGATTGCCAATTTGCTGCACTACTGCACCAGGCAAAGAGAATGGGCATTTTAAGATCTCCTGAAACCATGAGGAAAGAAATAGTAGAGTACTTAAAAAGTAATCCGCTCGATAGCAATGGCTTCCCTCTTTTAGAGCATTTGGAAAATGATGAGGTCGCTTGCTGACTATATAACTCATATGACGCGCGATGGGACCTATGGGAATCAGATTACGCTGTATGCAGCAGCAAACTTGTATAAAATCGAAATCCAAATAGTTTACTCTCTAAGAGTTGGTGGGGAGGATGCGTTCAATCCGTCAGCAAGTGTTTCAGCAGCTACTGTGTACCCTGGACATTTTGCTGAGAACCAAGGCGTATGATATATGAGCTTGGAACAAGTTGCCGATCACCGATAGGCCTATCTTGCCCGCTCGGGATTGCCTGCATTGATCCCGCGCAAGAAAACTTGCAAAGTTCGTAACTTTTGGACGATGTCGACATATACATAGAAAATATTAAACGACCCTCCTAGGTTTATTGTGCTACAAACACAGTCAGCTTTCACTCTCGGTTCTCGAAATAAGTCATTCTTGATTCTTATTAAAGCGAAATCTTTTTCTGTACAATGGATCCTTTATTGATTAAGCTAAGAGAATATAAACTCTCTCGACCAAGCTTGTTCGGTCAAAAAAAGAGAAAAGAACTCGGCCAATATCCAGCCATTTTGATCTCACGCTTGGTCAATAGCACAGATGAATGTATTTCATGCAGACCCATACAAATCTGGCAAGGGAAGACATGGCAAAAAACGCGCTTCCGAGCCCGGAATTTGTCTAAGGTATAGGTCAGTGCACTTCCTTTTCCTTGCAATTCGGTTCATGAAGTGTTAACTTCAGCAATGATCATGCAAGAATATCGTCAAAATCTGTTGCACTAATTAAAGAGTCTGAACGAATGAATAAAAGAGAGCTATTGGTCAGCGTTCTAATTGTTTTTACGTTTGTCAATTTGATGCCAGAAGCACATCAGTATAAGGGTTTGTACCAAATGCTTCTCAACCTTTGTCTTTAGCAAACAAAAAGACGCTGATTGATATCAGCAAGCCTGCAATATGCCATCAATATTGGTCTTAGGATTCTTTGGTGCAACAGCTGTCACTTTAACATCTAAATGTGGATGTCCGCTATAACAACAATGCACTGGAAAGTGAAACGATTACATCCAAGGCTTATTACATTTAGGACTTTATTACTTTTAGGAGAGTTATTACGTTTAGGCCTTCAATACACATCCCAGTCATCTTGGTTGTCGTTCACGAAGTACATTAGGGCTCTCGTTAGCGTCTGATTCATTATTTCATCAAGACCATGCGGGTGGTACACCGCACTGATCCTGTGGTCCGTGCCACACAACTTAAACAGCTCCTCGTTGACCCTGTTGACGAATTCTTGGGTCTGGTCGGACATCACAATTTTCGCCACTCCGTATCTGGTGATCAGGTTGTACAGCAAATCCGCCACATCTAGAGGACCGATAAATATTTGTCTAGTAGAGCAAGTCAAGTTTAAACCAAGCTTGAACTTGACTCAAGCAAGCTTTAAAAAAAGCTATCCATACTTAGTAACTTTGCTATATTTTTCAAAAAAATAGTTTTGGCTTCGTCAAAATTGTTGCAAATTTTTGATATTTGTGACAGGCTATACGCAAGGAAAATCATGTAACTGAACTTCCATCAGAAGGATTATTTTGCGCGCCTATTCTAAAACGAGCATGTTGAATTACTTTCCTTAATAGATTGACAATTAACGTGGTAAATAATTATATAACAACATGTGCTAAATATCCTTAAATCTCAGTACTCTACAATTAATTGCGGATATTACATAACTTTAGCCGATTTCTCTTTAAGAGGAGCTGCCTCTAGCCACTTGCTGAAATAGCAAGTACAGGTGATCAAGTACTTATTGCCACGGAACGTTTCGGGCATATGTCCTGCCAGATCCATACCAATCCGATGTCACGCAGTGTCCTTTACTTTAATCAGGCATAGCTGGGCAGGCTTTTCGAATTTCTTTGAAGTACGCTGGCAAACATCGCAGCGCTTGACAATTTCAGTCCTCCAACAATCGAACCCAATAGTAGCGAGATGTAACCTGGAAGAGGAACAGGAACACAAAAGTTAAGAGCGATCAACTAAATTGTAACCACAATTTTAAAGTTCAAGAGAAGCATCTCTGAATTAAGTACAAACCTTTTCTCTCGGCTTGTCACGGCCGATGTGACCAGCAAGTTTGTTAGAGTGACAAGCTTTCAGTATTTGCTGCTGCTCGTCTCGGCTGTGAACCCATCTTTCAGGCTGACCATTTTTCTGACCAATAAAAAACAGCGCACCATCTTCAAGAACGAATTTTCGGGCTTTCTTGCGTAAATCTCTTCCCTGATCTTTCGAAAAATCGATCCGATACTCGTTATGGCGGAGATAGTGAAAAAACTTCGTTGTAAGCTTTCGTTTCGGCCATCGCTGACGGAAGGAATCACGAGAGTAAGAGCCCGTTTACATGAAGGTGGGGGACCCCAGGTAGGTGAGGTAACCCGCCTAGCCGTGGTCGAAAAAAAAAAACGCGTCTACATACAATCTTACAACCCCGGGGTGCTAAGGTGAGGTTTCTTGCGGTTGTTGTTGCGCTTGAAACTAAGGAGTTTGAGCAGAGGCGTCCTAAGCTCTCATCTCGAGAAAGATGAAAAATTAATTCTCGGGCACATGTATTTATTCATGAAAGGGTCACGCGTTGTGTTACGCGGTGTTAGGTTACGCGAGAACCCGTTGACTTAATACGTTATACGGAATAGTTTGGGAAACGAAATATGGTCGATTTACAACGCTAAATATTCCGAAATGTCAACATTTTACACTCCTTGTGGTTTCTGGTGATTTCTGCCATGAGACAGCTAAAGTTTCAAAACATGCATGTTTCGCTTTTGAGTTTTTTGCCATGAGTGCGAACCCGGGTAGGCGGGTTACCCCACCTTGAGACGTTTACATGGCAAATTGTCACCCCGGCTGACCAGGTTACCCTACCTGGAAAACTGGGAAATCCGCCTAGGTGGTCACCCCACCTGTCATGTAAACGTGATCAAGATAATATAAGAAATTACATGGACAGGCGGGTTACCCCACCTATGCGGGTTACTTCACCTACCTAGGGTCCTCCACCTACATGTAAAGAGGCCCTAATAACAAAGTAGAATGAAACCTTTTGCAGTAGGCGGAGCGACTGAATTCAGTTGTAGAGCACACAGTAACAATAACATAAATTACTCAGTGCCGATAAGGCGTTCCACGCACATGAACTTTTCTCCACAAAAACGATTAATTAGCGCCTCAAGCGACTTAGTGTCTAGTAAATATTTTATCACTTCATAGCGATAATTTGTCAAGGGTGAAAGGCAGTATTGATAAATTAGTTTTCTGACTGGCTTTTGGTGCTTATGGCATTGTTTTCGTTAAAAAGAAACACCAGACCAAGCACTCTAATAAATATGATTTTTACGCTTTGAGCGTCGTGAAAACCTTTTATTCAAAGTTTTCACCTAGTTTAAAACATAGCAATGACTTGCGGTACACATTTTGGGGAAAAGCACTCGATTCCAAGTTTCCCACATATCTGAGTTTAGACTGTCTAGAAACAAAAAATAAATAGTGACTTTATTCAACGGCACTGTTAGAAAGACTGTTATATATTCTGTGCTCGGCTTAAGAGCAAAAATAATCTATTTGACACATGCTCGAGAAAAAGAAAAGAAAAGAGATAACTTCTATGTGGTCTAGCATCTATTTCAGGTTATTATAAATCGACTCGACCGAACGCTAACCAGACAAAAAAACCTAAAAGGACTGTTAGTTTAACTTATTTTTAATCACTAGGAATATAACCAGTAACACAAACGCAAATGGATGCAAAGTATAGTGCATTCTCAGCTTACGAGCAATAGAAAAGTCTCAACGTAGTTGGTAAAGCAAAAGAATGTCGTTGAGGATCAACACGAACAGTGGATTCCCGATTTTTCGAGCCTCCATAGGAAATGAAAATCAGTTGGATTAGTTGGGTTCACCAGGGGAAGGGGAACAACTTTTGGTTCGAGTTATCAAGAGTTACGACAAATCGAGAACCCGAGCAATCTGGATTCCAATGGAGTGAAAATAATTAAAGTTTTCACGCGTTTCACACTTATTGTTAGCATATCTATCATTTCATGTTTCACACCTTTTTTAAGAGAAGAACAAAAAATCAAACGTTAGCAAGTTTCACAGTTTGTTTTTATTCCAGAGGTGGGCGCTTTCGCTTGGGTGAACGAAAATCCTAAGTTGAGGCGGAATGCTGCGAACAAGACATTCATCAATACGCATGTTTTGAATTAAAAACATACTTTAGTATTCACTGGAACGTAAAGCATTATCTATTTCTACTAGTACGTTAAGGTTGATATTTAACTCAGTTTTGTTGGGTTGTGGATTTGGACCGGGGGGTTCAAATCTAAGGGGGGATGGGGGTTCGAAATCCGCTATGACACCGGAATGTTAAAGTCGTGCCAGAACTTTTCAGTCGTGCTGGATAGTTGAAGTTGAGAAGGAAATTAGTTCACTTTTAAGTCAGATTCTGCTAAAGTTAAGAAACGCGTTGGAATGTTGAAGTCTTGCCAGAATTTTTCAGTCGTGCTGGATAGTTGAAGTCGAGAAGGAAATTAGTTCATTTTTAAGTCAGATTTTGCTGAAGTTAAGAAACGACCTGATTGCGCCAACAATACGTTTTAATCAGCCTCAAAATTATTTCCCGTGACTGTCAGATTAACATTTGACGGTAAATAGCTGGTTGGATCCCAAAGATGTTAAGCCTTAATGCCTAATCAGTTAAGTTCTGTCTCTGGAGAGTATCACAGAGATGCAAACTTTGCAGCCGGGGAACTATTCAGTTCTATTTCTAAGCATTAATCTGCATTATTCCAATATGTTCTCTTTTCGTTGTTGCCATGTTTGTAAATTTATAATACGATGCTTATATCAGTTTGAGTCAATAGAATGTGCTATTATAAAATAAAGGAATTGAAACTCAATGTATTATTGAGTATATTTGCTATTATCAAACATACATATCCAATGTGTTAAAATAAAAGTTACTAAGATTCATTATCATAGGAAACTAATAAATTACCTTTCAGCGACTTGTCGTCCACTGAAATGAAAACAAGATAATTAATTACGATAAGGTTTGCAAAATCATCTCCGTCCCTAAATGAAATGATGTTATAGAGAACCTGGTGTCTAAAGGGTGCATAATTTTTTCCAAGCATTAACCCCCCGACTGATGCTGCAAGGGTTATTTATCGCGGAGAAGTCTGGTACTTTACATTAAGCGCCTCTGCCAAAAAAGCCAAAAGGAACTTATTTCCTCTAACTTTTAAAGTCCAAAAGTACTCCAGACGGGAAGTGTGTTCAAAGTGTGCAAAGTCTTGAAAAAATTCAAAGGTTGGAGGACCTGCATAGCCTCTCCATAAACTTCTGCCTTACAAAGTTCGTCTAAACGGTCGCACGAGCATTTGTTAAAGTATTGCATTCCTTTGCTAATTGATTTCCAAATACACTTGTTTGGATATCCAAACGCGTATTTTTGGATATATGAAATAATTATATGAGCCTAAACACAATCCTTATTGCTATTTTTAAGCAGGATTTACCTATTCATTTGCCGTTCACCATTTTCGTATGAAACGCCACTCTCAACGTCCCCATAAATATGTCACATTGTCAATATATGAAACTTGCTGATGAGGAAAGTTAAATTAAAAATAAAAACGAAATAAGTAATTATGTACTTATGTAATTATAAATCATGGCACTAATCTATTAATTTTACGGAGACCACTCGTGCACAAAAACCTGGCTGAATAAAGATCCATCGCTAAATATCTATTTGCAAGATGGAGTAGAACACGCATAAAAAGAGAGTTATTAAAGATCGACTTTTGTAAAGTCCACAGAGTCCCCTCGTCCCTTTCAAATTCCTGAGCTCATATCACACATAGGAAAGAGGCGCATAAAGGGAAGGGATGGGGGAGCTCACATGAATTTCACTTTAGTTAGTGAAAAAGATGCAAGGTAAAAAAAAAAAAAGAAGTAGCAGCATCATATTTTTCCTTGAGCTGCTACACACTGGAGATGAAAAGCTGGAGCATAAAAAAAAAAAAAATTGGGAGACAGCTGAAATAAATCTATGTTCTCAAAGCCTAGGAGTGAAAAAACTTAATTCACATTTACAACCGCAGCCTATTGTATTTGTGTTACTTCCAACTCTGAGAAGTCAACCGTCATCCCACACACACAAGTTCGTAATAGATTATACATACGCTATACAGGAAAATATATATTGTAAATTTTGATGTACCACGGTCCCGCGGAAAACGACTACACTCACAAAAAAAATGTAACAGATTTTTATCCGAAATTTCATTTTCCTTTTAAGACAGCGAGCTCTGGAGAAAGCACTATGGCATGAAGCGCCATAGCATGAACCGTCATAGCCTTCAGTCTGTGACAACTGTCAATATTCAACTTGTATACCAACTGAGAGTAATGGGAAGATAAAGCGTATCAACGGTGGCGCATAAAAGTCTCGTTTACTTAAGCAATAATCCACTCTCACTATCGGTTTACCTGCGCAATAAACCGCCTACGAGATGTTTGGGAGAATACGACAAAAGTTGTTAAGCCAAAAGCCGGCGACAAAAGTATACAAATAGGAGGTCGTTCAACAAATTGACCAGCGGTAAGTACGTTATCTCTCTAGATAAAACCATTACTACTTTTGTTTCTCGTTGAGTGCACAGCTTGTAAGGCTGTGTGATAATGAAGATTTCAATGACCCATTGCTACAGATAGTTAACTTCCCTCTTTTTCTCTCTCAGTAAAAATAAAACAAAACTGAAAGATAATCCCAGGGGATAACATCTGATAATCGAAATAACAATGAGGATCAAAGGCACCAATGACAGCGCACTAAAAAAACCAATAAGAACAAATCAAAGTGCTATACATGAACAGCGACAAGTATGTGTTGCACTTTAAGTAGAGAGAGGAGAAAAAAGTGAAGTTGTTCGACTTTTAGTTCTCGTTCTTATGAAACTCGTCCTATAAAACCAAACAAAGGAATTTTTGTTATTGTTGTTATCGAGTTACTCGAACTGAACGATTATCCATATACACTGTAAAGACACTGTGACACCTCCAAGTTATTATAATTTCTAATTTTTTTGAAGTTCCACTCAGGTTCGTGCTCTTTGATGGTATTCAGATTTCCAGTTTACTTTACCACTGATGTATGAGTTTCTTTGCCGCTTAACCACTAAAATATATTTATACCGGGTCAAAAAAATAAAAGTTGTGACCATGCCTTTCGCCAAAAGCTCTTACTTGCTCAAAAACCTGTGTTAATTACAATCATCACAATCATTTGAATCAATTGACATGCTCAACTCAATCCTCTCTCTGAGGTAAATCTCGAAAACCTGTGTTAATTACAATCATCAGAATCATCTGAATCAATTGACATGCTCAACTCCATCCTCTCTCTGCGGTAAATCTCGAAAACCTGTGTTAATTACAATCATCAGAATCATCTGAATCAATTGACATGCTAAACTTAATCCTCTCTCTGCGGTAAATCTCGAAAACCTGTGTTAATTACAATCATCAGAATCATCTGAATCAATTGACATGCTCAACTCAATCCTCTCTCTGCGGTAAATCTCGAGCCCTAACACCGGCCAAATATGGCCAGGCACTTTGCCCGAGAAAAAGCAAATCGTACTTTGTGAGTTTTCCAGTAAATTTATGTTGTGCCTTGCTACCTTAATACATGTTCTAAATTTCATTTTATACTTATCATAATGGCGAAAATAACAAAACACGACGTGACTTTTAATTCAACCTCCTTCATATGTCAAGTGCATGTATTCAGTGTATGATGCGATCACATGACTTAATTAATTCTTAACTCTTGAAGTTCAAAAGGGAAAAAAGGAGCTGGGCCCATCAACTGTCCCGCGTCCAATGCACAGTACAAGTCCAAATAAAATCCAATTTAAATTTTTCCCTGCGGCGCTATCACTGGAGCGTTCAACCTTCAATCGACAATCACTTAGTGCTTTAAGAGTATAGATCAACAAAATAATGTAATGGCCTTATCATTTTTATACTTCGACGACTGTTGCGCTCTTGGAAATGTTAAGTATGACCATATGGCAAACGAAAATGATCAGTGTTAAACATCTTGCAGTTTCCTTTCAGCTGTGTATGTTTTAAAATGACAAAATTATCACTAGTCGTGTGCAAGATCATTGATCACGCTTCTGAAGACGTCTTTAGTAGCCTTTTGGGTAGGTGAGTGAAATCGGAGGTGTTTTGCAGATTGCTGTCGATGTAAACACCAGGGTTAAACTATAAACTCTTGCATTCAGTGTAATGCAACGTAACGAGGATCAGTTCAAGACGAAAAAAATATAATTAGCTTTCATAAAAAAAGAAAAAGGCCAGAAATAACTTTCATATGAAATGAAATTTCTTCAAGAACTGCTGACCCGGAATAATGCATCTCTTAGAAAAGAAAAAAAATAAAGGAAGCGGAAAGTATACTCATTTCCTCGATTTCAATTAAATTAGAATTTTTTCTCATTGCATTCGGGTAAGTTCTCTTCTTGAAAGTTTCCAATTAATCTTTCAATTTACTGCTACTGCATTCGTTCTTTAGCTGTTTAACTACTGCAGTGCTTTCAGTAAGACGCGGCACCCGCTTCTGTGAATCGCTGGGTATACTTCACCAGACTTTGACACGTCCAAGTGGAATGAGAAATAAATAACACAGAAAATTCTAGCCAATTCAATATTGGAGAAGTCACCTTCTTTACTTTTATTGTTAGATTTGTTCTTTCTCTGGAATTTTCCTGTCTCTGCATGTTCCGCGCGTTTTGAATGTTTTACGTAAATTCATCATGCGTGAAGTAGAGGTACACATTGTCGGTTACTTAAAATAATTTTCAAGTTACTTTGTGCTAACCTAAAACATCAAATCATTTTGGACAAATAAAACATCAGCAGTTCTTCTCGACTTCCGGTGAGAAAACAAACTTGAAACTCAAAATTGTTAAAATTTCGCGCCATAACAAGTCACGTAAATCAAATTCGGAACTTTTTTGCACAGATGTTAAGTTTTTGTGAAACGCTTAACCGAGGACTACAAAGACAGAAACAAAGGTAGATACTGAACACTTTGGGGTCTAACGTACTGTTTATTTACAAAACAAAAAAACCTGCAGTTGCCGTAGAAAGCGGAGAAGAACATGTTCTTATTGTTAATGGCTAGCCAAAACATGATTATGTGACATTTTAGAATGCATTAGTACTAATGCACACTTCTGTAGACGAGAATAAAAGGATGATCCTGTGGTTTTCCCAATTAAATAAGACTTGCGGAATTCACTGCCGCATATCTTTAATTTCAACGATCAGATAAACAATTGTCACAAGGCCGGGAGACTAATGTTTAATGATTGTTTGCCGAAGTTTATAACACCAAAAACTTCGTTTCGAGTCGGTTTGTTCGCAGTGGAACTAATGGGTCAACAAAAGGGAAATTTTTTTTCATGTTGTTCGCCGGCGGATGCTTTAACGAGGTAGCCACGCGCTCCAAATCTTATTGAAAGCACTGTTATTTAGAGGCAACGTTTATTAACTGAACTAAACGTCAAAGGATCACATTTGATTGGGAAAAATCGTGCATACAACCAACAGTAAAAACCGCACATACACTCGTTAGCACCTCTATGGACGTTTCCGTTCTATCCTCAAAAGAAATATAAACAATTGTATATTTAATTAGGTAAAACCGTACAGACACTCCAAAAAAAAAGGAAAAAAATCAATCAAACAAATGGTTGTGGGCAAGTTAGTTTTCATTTCTTTATTGGTTTTTTCCCAGTGTCTTTATGTGTTTTTTTTTTTTGTTTTTCTTGTTTCTTTCTTCTGTACGGCAACTCTAGGATCACAATTCATAAGTCTTAGCTCGAACGTCGATTTCCTCGTTACACAGATGAAATTTGTCATAAAGTACATTAGAAGTACGATTTAGTTCTCGTCCACAGAGGTTTCTTAGAAAAGAAAGAAAAAAGATGAAAGATCCCGTGTTATTTATTGCTGAATCGTTTCTACACTTGGATAAACATTTATATCTCCGATAAATACCGTACAATATTAAAAAAACCTCTGCTTTCGGATATGAAAACAGCAAAAGCATAACAATAAAAGAAAACTACAATCAAAACTACCACGATTCATTACTACCACCAATTATTTTGAACACTCCCCAAATATTTTGAACATACAAAGCAAACATGAGTAATCACAATTAACTATGAAAAATCATCATGGCCTCTCACAGACAATGCTGTGAATACTCATACAAACGAGTTTAACGAAAAAGCCCAGTTCCATTTGCATCGCCTTGCGGAAGGAGTTATGAAATTTTGTCATGGTATAAAAAAAAATACACTGGGATGTCAACCGGTGATTTTTAATTTCTCCGTCGATATCCTTTCAAAAGCGAAACTTTTAAATGCTGCCACCACCACGTGGTTTTACCCTCGCTTAAACTTAATTCACTACTAAATGAATGAAAGCACTTTTCAGTTCTCGTTGTGTTATTTGCTCACTGTTTTGCTGTTGTTTCTGTCACTGTCTGGTAAAATTGTACTAAGAAGCTTAAATAAATACAATCAAATAAAATGTGTTAAAAGAAAATCAAGAAAATGAAAGTGAATATCCTACTGATCGAGTGTATTTGCTTTACCTAAAGCAAACAGACGTATCCACCGTGTATGCACAGTGTAATAGAGATTTATAGTTCTCGTTCTCAAGAAACTCATCCTTATTTTGTAGAAGATAATCTTGAACAAAATAATTTTCATTGTTGGCATTGAGTTTCTTCAATTAAAATTTAAAGGAAAGCATCCATATACACTATTTAAAACGTTTAGTATTACCCCGGCGCGAGTTAACTCTGCTAAACGTGCCTCTTTTGCAGGCGCTGAGATATTGTCACCGTGCCTAATTTATGCCCTAATTTCGGAATAAGCGCCTTTTTTCTAGTCAGGTAAAAGGCAACTCTTTAATATATATTGAAGTTCATAGTACAATATAGGTACGTTATACAGGGAAATATATATTGCAAATTTTGATTTATCATGGTCCTGCCGAAAACTTCTACAATCAAAAAGATATAACAACATTCTTATACCAAATTTCATTTCACTTTTAAAACAGCTAGCTCTGAGAAAGAACCATGGCATGAAAGGAACCGCGATAACTTTACATCCGTGATAACTGTCGACATCTAACTTCTATGCCAATTGGAAGTAACAGAAAGGTTAGGCGTATAACCGGTCATGCATAAAAGTCACTGTTTACCGCCGCAATAAACCACGCGGGAGATATTGGGAAAACATGAGAAAAGCTGTTTAGCCACAAGCCGGAGACAAAAGTACACAAATGGGGAGGTCATTGTACAAATAGAGCAACGGTAACTACGTTATCTTTGTGAAGTTTATATGAAATAATTCATTTCTAGACAAAACCATCCCTACTTTTGTTTCTCGCTTAGTGCACAGCTTGTAAGGCTGTGTGATAGTGAAGATTTCTATGATCCATTGTCAGGATGGTTACCTTTCCTCTTACACTCCATCAGTGAAAATAAAACAAAACTGAAAAAAATAATCCAGATGGACTGTGTAAAATCTCGGCTTTCGTGTGCTACCTGGAGGACTTTGTGCCGGTATGAAGATTTCTACAAGTTATTAGCACAGATAATTACCTAGCAGCCCCTTGATCAACTCTGAAAAGAAAAAGAAATAATGAATTACGATTGGGTATAAAAATATATCCGAGCAGCCGCTGATTTTACGATAACCCTACTACACGAGAGCGCTGAATTGTTACGTAAAAGCTTATTGAACGGATGTAGACCATGTTTAAAAGAGAAGGAATTGATTGTCAGCAGAGTCACAAGAGTCAATTTATACAATCAAACTTGGTGAGCGAGCATAAACCAAGTTAGGGCTATGCATAAAGACTTTTACAGGACAAGCAAGAAGTACGTTAACTTTATGGATAAAACCATCCCAATTTTTGTTTCTCGTTTAGCGCACAGCTCGTAAGGCTGTGTGATAATGAAGATTTCTATGATCCATTGCCACAGATACGGGTAGTTATCTTTTCTTTTTTTCTCCCTCGATGAAAATAAAACAAAACTAAAAAATATCTTTCATTTTACCCAGTCAAAAAAAAGAAAAAGAAAACCTTGGATCACAAAAAATGTGTTCTGCGATTCGATCCGGGCAGGAGATTGAGAGGTTTGTTTCCAATTGCAAGTAGAAGAAATCTCTCTATAAACATTTCGCATCTGTGATTCAAAAAGTGATGTACGAAGGGAAAAAATAGAATCTCCTTTGACCAGGAGAGCAAAGGTATGGATCGTAGCATCAAAATTTGAGGACGTTTGTGAACAAATGCACTTGGAAATTTGATACGCACATATCACCTTAAATTGTTATTGTAGCTTGCGTGCTAAAAGTGTTTAGCATCATGCGATTTTGGATGGTTACCATCATTCTGAATATTTCTGTGACTTTTTTGAAGCTTTCAAACAAACTCACAAGATAAGACCTACAACACGACCTATATTAACTGAACTAAGCGTTAAAGTAAAGGGGGGCAAGTTTCCAAAAACTATTGTGGTGCTGGGTCGGTGGTGGAAATAAAAGAAATATGTTTTCCTTTTAATAAACTAAGTTGACATTTCGAATTGGCCACCGTAAAGAGTTTCAAAGGCTAATAACTCGAGCGTTAGCCCCTCCTAATATAAATATATTTGCATATCGAATTAGGTAAAAACTGCGTGTTAATGATATCGAACAAAGAACAGCCTTTTGTTGATTAGATCAATTGTCAATTTCTTTAATTTGCGTGCCTAGTTACGATCTTAGCTACAATGTTTTTCTTTTTTCCTATTGGTTAGTAATCGGATATGTTAGCGTCCCCACGCGCATATAAAAGCTAAATTAGCGTCCCTTTAAGCCAGAGTTTCGTAAGATTTCACCTTGAACAGCAATAACTTCATCTTTCGTTCCAAACCTTTGGCACAAGCGGGACCGATATGTAAGTGATTTTCGTTAGTTTTAATTCAATATGTTTAAGTTTAGTTTTTTACCTTGGGCGATAGCGCACATATGTACTGTGTTGCACAACAGTACAACTAATTATCTTGAAATCGAAGGAGTATTTTGAAATAACTAGACGCTCGCAAAGTAACACCCACATTTTAGTCTTTGGGCTGTTAACCAGCCGCAAATGGTCATTGTGTAGCTGATCTTTGATTCTCGAGTAGTTTCAATTTAGCCTTTTATGATTTGTTTATGTTAATTCACGTTAATTGTTGTTATTTTAATCGCGTTATCGACATAGGCACATAAAGCGTTTCATTCATGCTTTCGTTATAATATTATTGCAATTTCAGTTTACGATCGTGATCGTGACCGTGATCTAAATAAACACCGTTGATAGTCATCTTGGTTTTCGTGGTTTCATTACGACCGGTAAAATAGTCCCTACATCAGCGACACTTAGAAAACACGCATAGCGACACCCCTCGAAGTTTCCTCTTTCGCCGCAAGCGTCACACCGCGTATACACTCATAAAAAAAATAATCAATCAAACAAATGCCTATGGACAGGTTAGTTTACGTGGTCCTTTTCACACCTCTTACAAGCTACGCTTTACCCTTCTCACTTTTATTAAATATATTATTTTACAAAAAAATTGGAGTTGTTGGTATCCAGTTTGGAAAATATCCATATCGATTGTATACAATGTCGGCTTTAGTTTGCTACCTGGAAGAATTTGTGTCAATGAAGATTTCTATGATTTATTAGCACAGGTAATTACCTTCTATATCTTCTTAAAATCTGACATGTTTGAATAGAAAACAGAATGACAAAAAACCACATGAAAATTCATCCAGGCCCATGCAGAGTTTATGAGAACACTCCCGAATAAAAGAGCTGAATTATCGCTTGGAAGAGATACACACCGGCAAGGTGTAAAAGAGAGGAACTAATAAAGTCGGCAGAGTCTGTAAAGCCAAGTTATTGTACATTTTTATTGTATATTTTAGAAGGCCTGGGAGAATTTAGTCACTGAGCTCATTTCAAGTCAGTAACATTTAAAGGTAAAACTACTGATCACTTGTAACTTCATGTAAACTACACTTTAAAACTAAAGTTTAAATACTTCAATATCAAATAACTAACGATCAAAAAGTTTTTAGAGACCTAGTTCCTAAGTAAACCGAAAATAAACACAAGTTTACAAAGCCAACGTAGTCACCTCGTGGATTCCAAATTCGTGAGCGCATATCACAAACAAGAAAGGTACTCATAAAAGGATGGAGGCTAACCAGAAAGGATAAGCATTTAAAAGGAGTGGTGGGGAGGGGGGGGGGGGGAGGGAAAGTGGGTTAAGTAACTTGTACCGTATCAATCTCCCGTTTTCATAAGCCTGAGGGACCTAAGTCACTAAGCGTAGCAATTTATTTCCGTTACATGTAATGCACGTTAAAAAAGCTAGAATTGTCTTAAAAGGAAATATTACAAATCGAATAGTTGTGAAAGACCTTTAGCTCCAAAGTAAGCTGATAGAATACGGCATTTCAACTGAATAGGAATTTTATCGTACTGCATTCGGCTTAAAGCTTATCGTTAAAGCTTCGAATTTACCTTTCAATTTATTGCTACTCAATTCGTTTATTAGCTGCTAAGAAGCAAAAATCCTGCACGAACAGCAAAATACCTCTACTTGTGGGAATAATTGCGTACGCATGCGTGGTGCAAACCTCTCACGAGCCTGAGAAGCGATTTCCAATTTTCAAGACAAGAAAAAAAGCCGTCTTTTGTTTGTTTGCTTTCTTGTTTTGTTTCTTTGTTTTGCTTTGTTGTTGTTGGTTTTTTAATCGATTTACTCCAATTTAAATGTGCTAATAATGAAGATTTCTATAATTCATTAGCATAGATAATTACCTTCCCTCCTCTTCCTACGAGCTGAAAAGAAAAAAGAATAGCAATTACCATCGGGTATGAAAATACATCCCAGCCCCCGCTGATTTTGTGAGACATTTAAGCTTATATGCGTATAAAACGTGTATATTGTCACGTATAAGCATTGAAAACGGATTTACATCATGTTTAAAAGGCAACGAATTAATAGTCAGCAGAGTCACCAGAGTCAAGTTATCCAATCAAACTTGGTCAGCGTACATAAACCATCATAGGGCTTTGCATACAGACTTTTATAAAGAGTAAAACGGTAACTACGTTATCTTTCTAGATAAAACCATCCGTACTTTTGTTTCTCGTTTAGTGCACAGCTTGTAAGGCTGTGTGATTATGAAGATTTCTATAGTCCATTGCAACAGACGGTTTACTTTCCTCTTTTTCTCCCTCGGTGAAAATAAAAAAAAAACTGGAAAAATAATCCATACAGACTTTTTACAATCTCTGTTTCCGTGTGCTACTTGGAAGACTTTGAGCCCATAATGAAGATTTCTATAATTTATTAGCACAGATAATTACCTTCGTCCTTCTTCTTAAAGTCTGAAAGAAGAAAAAAACAAGAAGGAATTACCATCTGTTATAGAAATACATCCGAGCTTAAGCTGATTTTATGAGAACACTACTACACAATAGCGCTGAGTTGTCACGTATAAGTTCATTGAGAGCATGTGGAATATGTTTAAAAGGGAAGGAATTAATAGTCGGCAGAGTCAAGTTATCCAATCAAACTTGGTCAGCGTACATAAACCATCATAGGGCTTTGCATACAGACTTTTATAAAAAGTAAAACGGTAACTACGTTATCTTTCTAGATAAAACCATCCGTACTTTTGTTTCTCGTTTAGTGCACAGCTTGTAAGGCTGTGTGATTATGAAGATTTCTATAGTCCATTGCAACAGACGGTTTACTTTCCTCTTTTTCTCCCTCGGTGAAAATAAAACAAAACTGGAAAAATAATCCATACAGACTTTTTACAATCTCTGTTTCCGTGTGCTACTTGGAAGACTTTGAGCCCATAATGAAGATTTCTATAATTTATTAGCACAGATAATTACCTTCGTCCTTCTTCTTAAAGTCTGAAAGAAGAAAAAAACAAGAAGGAATTACCATCGGTTATAGAAATACATCCGAGCTTAAGCTGATTTTATGAGAACACTACTACACAATAGCGCTGAGTTGTCACGTATAAGTTCATTGAGAGCATGTGGAATATGTTTAAAAGGGAAGGAATTAATAGTCGGCAGAGTCAAGTTATCCAATCAAACTTGATAAGCGTACATAAACCATCATAGGGCTTTGCATAAAGACTTTTATAAAGAGTAAAACGGTAACTACGTTATCTTTCTAGATAAAACCATCCGTACATTTACAAGAAAAAAAAAACCTTGGATCACAAAAAATGTGTTCTGCGCTTCGAGGCAGGACACTGAGAGGTTTGTTTCCAATTGCTAGCAGAAGAAAACTCCGTAAACATTAAGCAACTGTGAGTCAAAAAGTGATGTACGAAGGGAAAAAATAGAGTCTCCTTAGGTCAGGAGAGCAAAGGTTTGGATTGTAGCATCAAAATTTGAGAACGTTTGTGAACAAATGCACTTGGAAATTTGATACGCACATATTACCTTAAATTGTTTTTGTAACCTACGTGATAAAAGTGTTTAGTATTATGCGATTTTAGATGGTTACCATCATTCTGAATATTACTGTGACTTTTTAGAAGCTTTCAAACAAACTCACAAGGTAAGGCCTATAACACGACCGATATTAACTGAACTAAGCGTAAAAGTAAAGGGGGGCAAGTTTCCAAAAACTACTGTGGTGCTGGGTCGTTGGAGGAAATAAAAGAAATATGTTTTCCTTTTAATAAACTAAGTTGACATTTCGAATTGGCCACCGTAAAGAGTTTCAAAGGCTAATAACTCGAGCGTTAGCCCCTCCTAATATAAATATATTTGCATATCGAATTAGGTAAAAACCGCGTATACACTCATAAAAAAAATAATCAATCAAACAAATGCCTATGGGTAGGTTAGTTTACATGGTCCTTTTCACACCTCTTACAAGCTACGCTTTACCCTTCTCACTTTTATTAAATATATTATTTTACAAAAAAATTGGAGTTGTTGGTATCCAATTTGGAAAATATCCATATCGATTGTATACAATGTCGGCTTTAGTTTGCTACCTGGAAGAATTTGTGTCAATGAAGATTTCTATGATTTATTAGCACAGGTTATTACCTACTATATCTTCTTAAAATCTGACATGTTTGAAAAGAAAACAGAATGACAAAAAAAACCACATAAAAATTCATCCAGGCCCGTGCAGAGTTTTTGAGAACACTCCCGTATAAAAGAGCTGAATTATCGCTTGGAAGAGATACACACCGGCAAGGTGTAAAGGAGAGGAACTAATAGTCGGCAGAGTCTGTATAGCCAAGTTATTGTACGAATCACAAGGAAGCCATGCTTACAAAGACAGAGAGGGATAGGGTGAGCCACTTTCACTGCTCATCTTTTAGAAGGCCTGGGAGAATTAAGTCACTGATCTTATTTCAAGTCAGTAACATTTAAAGGTAAAACTACTGATCACTTGTAACTTCATGTAAACTACACTTTAAAACTAAAGTTTAAATACTTTAATATCAAATAACTAACGATCAAAAAGTTTTTAGAGACCTAGTTCCTAAGTAAACCGAAAATAAACACAAGTTTACAAAGCCAACGTAGTCACCTCGTCGATTCCAAATTCGTGAGCGCATATCACAAACAGGAAAGGTACTCATAAAAGGATGGAGGCTATCCAGAAAGGATAAGCATTTAAAAGAAGTGGTGGGGGGGGGGGGGGGGGGAAGTGGGTTGAGTAACTTGTACCGTATCAATCTCCCGTTTTCATAAGCCTGAGGGACCTAAGTCACTAAGCGTAGCAATTTATTTCCGTTACATGTAATGCACGTTAAAAAAGTTAGAATTGTCTTAAAAGGAAATATTACAAATCGAATCGTTGTGAAAGACCTTTAGCTCCTAAGTAAGCTGATAGAATACGGCATTTCAACTCAATAGGAATTTTATCGTACTGCATTCGGCTTAAAGCTTATCGTTAAAGCTTCGAATTTACCTTTCAATTTATTGCTACTCAATTCGTTTATTAGCTGTTAAGAGGCAAAAATCCTGCACGAACAGCAAAATACCTCTACTTGTGGGAATAATTGCGTACGCATGCATGGTGCAAACCTCTCACGAGCCTGAGAAGCGATTTCCAATTTTCAAGACAAGAAAAAAAGCCGTCTTTTGTTTGTTTGCTTTCTTGTTTTGTTTCTTTGTTTTGCTTTGTTGTTGTTGGTTTTTTAATCGATTTACTCCAATTTAAATGTGCTAATAATGAAGATTTCTATAATTCATTAGCATAGATAATTACCTTCCCACTCCTTCCTACGAGCTAAAAAAAGAAAAAAAAATAGGAATTACCATCGGGTATGAAAATACATCCCAGAGTCCGCTGATTTTGTGGGACGTTTAAGCTTATATGCGTATAAAACGTGTATATTGTCACGTATAAGCATTGAAAACGGATTTACATCATGTTTAAAAGGCAACGAATTAATAGTCAGCAGAGTCACCAGAGTCAAGTTATCCAATCAAACTTGGTCAGCGTACATAAACCATAATAGAGCTATGAATTAAGACTTTGACAAATAGAAAAAAAGGTAACTACGTTATCTTTCTGGATAAATCCATCCGTACTTTTGTTTCTCGTTTAATGCACAGCTTGTAAGGCTGTGTAATTATGAAGATTTCTATAATCCATTGCCACAGACGGTTTACTTTCCTCTTTTTCTCCCTCAGTGAAAATAAAACAAAACTGGAAAAATAATCCATACAGACTTTTTACAATATCTGCTTCCGTGTGCTACTTGGAAGACTTTGAGCCGATAATGAAGATTTCTATAATTTATTAGCACAGATAATTACCTTCTTCCTCCTTCTCAAAGTCTGAAAGAAGAAAAAAACAAGAAGGAATTACCATCGGTTATAGAAATACATCCAAGCTTAAGCTGATTTTATGAGAACACTACAACACAATAGCGATGAGTTGTCACGTATAAGTTCATTGAGAGCATGTGGAACATGTTTAAAAGGGAAGGAATTAATAGTCAGCAGAGTCAAGTTATCCAATCAAACTTGGTAAGCGTACATAAACCATCATAGGGCTTTGCATAAAGACTCTTATAAAGAGTAAAACGGTAACTACGTTATCTTTCTAGATAAAACCATCCGTACATTTACAAGAAAAAAAACCTTGGATCACAAAAAATGTGTTCTGCGCTTCGAGGCAGGAGACTGAGAGGTTTATTTCCAATTGCTAGCAGAAGAAAACTCCGTAAAAATTAAGCAACTGTGAGTCAAAAAGTGATGTACGAAGGGAAAAAATAGAATCTCCCTTGGTCAGGAGAGCAAAGGTTTGGATTGTAGCATCAAAGTTTGAGAACGTTTGTGAACAAATGCACTTGGAAATTTGATACGCACATATTACCTTAAATTGTTTTTGTAACCTGCGTGCTAAAAGTGTTTAGTATTATGCGATTTTAGATGGTTACCATCATTCTGGATATTTCTGTGACTTTTTAGAAGCTTTCAAACAAACTCACAATGTCAATGAATATTTCTATGATTTATTGGCACAGATAATTCCATTCATATCGTCTTAAAATCAGTTCTCGTTCTTAAGAAACTCATCCTATAATCTCAAACAAAATAATTTGTATCTTTTTTTTATCAATTTAATCTAATCTAATGATACATCCAAGTACACTATTTAAAGTGCAACTCATAAGACATTTTGATATTGAAAATTTCCACGATTAATTAACACAGATAAAAGGAAAAGAAGAGGAAAACCTCTAGAAGACACGAACTAGAGGTCTAAAGACCTCTACTTCGTGTCGTAACTGTAAAAAAAACCTTTTGAGGGAAATTTTTTAAGCCGCACTCAGCTTCGCGCTCTTTGATGATATTCGAATTTCCAGTTTACTTTACGGCTGATGCATCAGTTTTTTTACCGCTAAACCACTCAAATCAGTCTCTGAACCATAAGTTTAAAAAAATTAAATGGCCAAAAAAATTAAAATTTGTAACCAGACTAATCACTGTAGATATATGAAAAACCAAAACGTGCACTGCAGTGAAGAAACGAATGTAAGAGATCGTCGCAGCTATAAACACTACTGAACTAGTAGTTGAAATAAGACCTGCCAAAAATTCAGGCCCGAAAGGGATTTGAAGCCATGACCTTTGCGATACCGGTGCAGCGCTCTACCAACTGAGCTAACAAGCCAACTGGGAGCTGGTCATTAAGTTGGGTCCAAATAAACCGTCCAAGTGATGAATAATGATTGTAAATATATGAAAATCATATATGTGCACTGCCGTGAAGAAATGAATGTAGGAGATCCTCGTAGCTACAAACACTACTGAATTAGTAGTTGAAATAAGACCAAAAGATGTTACTAGCTCGAAAACCTGTGTTACTCACCTTCATCAGAATCATCAGACGTGCTCGACTCCATCTTCTCTCCGCTATAAATTTCAACCTAAAAACAGGCTAATTTGAATGGTAACATTATTATTCTGTTAGCTCTAAATAGAGAAGGAATGATTTATCCTTTTCTGAAATGGCACCGGATTATGGTAACCACATTGGTCAAATCAAAAGATTACCTCAATTCACAAAACTGTAAAACTTTTCCAACTAGATCCCAGTTTCCGTACGAATGTCTTAATTACCCATATTGAGTCAGTTTCATTTTTAAGCTCGTTTGTTTTTCTAGATTTCAGCCTGGAATGGTGAACCCTAACATACCAGTCATACTGATAAATAGCATAGTAATACAAGAGTATGTAAACAAAAATACAGGATATTAGATATCTATAATTATTTAGAATATACCCCAGTAGCAGGCATATACTGAATAATTATTGGATATCCAGAATAATCAACGTCAAGGTATAGGAGATGATTTTGAAAAAAACAAAACAAAACAAAACATGCGTTTAATGTATACTCTCCGAGGTTAACAGGTGCTGAGATATTGTCATAATGCCTGATTTATGCTATTATTTCAGTTGATTTGTTAACTTTTTTTGGTTGTGCATGGCACTGTAATTGCAAGGACATTGGAATTGTCATGTTGTGCTTTATCCACTTAAAAAATTACGAGAATCAGAAAATACCACCAGACTTTTAAATCAAACCCAATCATATGTCTATGTATACATTCAGTGTATAATACAATCACATGATAGGAAACACGATTATCTTCTAGCCCTGCTAATTCTTGATTTTCAAGTTCTAAAGGAAAAAGAAAAGTGAGGCCAATAGAATGTCACGCGTCAAATGCACAGTTCAAGTTCAAATAAGATCAAATTTAAATTTTCCCGCAGCGATGTCACTGACACGTTCATTCTTCAATCGAGAAATAAAGTTCACTTGGTGCTTCAAGAGTGTAGATCGACAAAATAAATCCATGATGCCCTTATCATGTTGACATTTTGACGACGGTTGAGTTATTGGAGAGGTTCAAAATGACCATATGGCAAACTAAAATAATCAGTGTTAGATTTCTTGCCCTTTTTTTTCAGCCGTTTATCATTAAAAGTGACTAAATTTTCACTAGTTGTGTGCAAGATCATTGTTGCTATTTTTCTTAAGACATTTGTTGTAGGGTTTTTGGTAAAGTGAGTGAAATCGTAAGTGTTTTACTGTTTGCCGTTGATGTAAACGTCAGGGTAAAACTATAAATTCTTACATTTGTAATGCATCGTAACAACGAGGTTCAGTTCCACTCATTAAGCACTAAGAATAACATAACTTGACGAAAAAAATAGCGTTAGCTTTCATAAGGATTGAATTTCTTCAAGAACTTCTTACCCGGAATAATGCTTTTCTAAGAACTAAAATGATGCAATAGAAAGCGAAAGGTCACGGGAAAAACCCCTAATTACACATTTACGTATGTAATATGCATGAAATATCACGCAAAAAAAAAACAGTTTCGAAATGAATTTTTAATCTACTTTGTAACTCTCCGAAGGAATAACGAAGGAAGAAAAAACGGGATACATGCCCTGAATCATTGAGTCGTTCTCTCGGCTGTGAAATAATTTCAAAACCTGAACACTACAAAGACCTATTTTTCCTCCCGGTGACTAAATAACTCAGTATATTTATTTCCATCACGTACATGATTGGTGCTAATCCAGCTTCTCCACCATATATATATAGCTTTCATTTCATAACAACCATCGATTTCCTCATTCTGTCTAACTTGGAACGATTTAAGCACAATTGGTACTTTTCTCGTGACAGATATTCCTTAATTATCCCAAAGCGGAAATACGTGTCTACGGATAAAGAAATATCTTGCTCGGAATTAATAACACAACCGCATTTTAAGAGCAAATCCTTTTAAAGCAAAAGGTAAGATATGCATCGTTTTCTAAATGTGATTACACAGCGATTTCATGTTCCCTGCTTGCTTGTTAAATTGTAAATTTATGTTACAACGTCGGCGTATAAACTCTAGGATTCTGACCACTCGAAGCGAACGAACAAACTGATAATTCAGCAATAGTGAGGCTCCTCGAGACACTCATGTAATTCTGTGGATGTTAACTATCAAATAAATATAATATCGCCATCTGGCTCGTTTTAATACCTAGCCAACTAAAGCGAATTGTAATTGCGATAAAGATTCCGATCAGTTATTGCTTGTTCCTGAAGGAGAAGTTTAGGCCCTCAGCTCGGCGGGATCAAAAGGAGCCACAGTCCATCAAATCAGTCTGAAGTTACAAATACTGTCTTGTTTCAATTTTAACCTGCTTTAGAGTCAACATTAAGAAACGCTTCGGGTAACATTTCAATTAATCGAGGAAGGGTCCTACATCATGGGGAACCGACAAGTCGAAAAAACAAATGATCATTGAAAGTCGCATCATGACGAAATAAGATGTCGCCCGGCCACACGGTTCGTTTTCATTGCTCGCCTGGTAATCGTGAGTAATATATATCTCGATTGACTTCTCCAGTTGAAGAAATTTAGGCCCATAAGCTCAGTGAATCAGAATTGGCTAAAGTCCAACAAATGAAATAGTGTGTGGACTTACGAAAGCAATGTTGCTTCCGTTTTTCTGAAACACCTCTCACAGTAAGCATTAGTAACCACTTATGGTAAATATTTTAATTTACTACGAAAATTCCCACATCATGTGAAAACATCTTACGAAAACTGTTTAACATACCTCTTCGTCGCCTGATTATTATCTCATATCTGGGACACAGCCTTTAAGATGGCGGCTTCAGCGAGCCGAACAAGCCACACTGTTCCCCAGGTTCCTCTCTTTCTCGAGAAGAGATTGTAAGGCCGGCTTTGAACCATTTAACCGTCATTGACTGATCGTAAATTCTTCTCTCTGGCTACTACACATTTCTTTGCAAGCTAGTTACGAATAACTGGTGTTAGATCATGACAACAACTTCTAACTTATAAGTTTGGGGATATTATCTATACCTGTTTGCTGGATAATGTGTGAATATTATAGGGAGAAGTTACATGTTAATCACTTTTAGGATTTAAAGGGTTAAAAGACATCAAGTTTTAATCCTGATGCATGCACGCTAGATGTGCACCGAATTTTTTCTTTTTTTAATTTAGTACCAAAAAAAAGGTTTAAACCTTCCCTCCTTTCTTGTTAAAATGAAAAACACTTTAATTTGACGCAGTAGCTCACAAAGTGTTTCCTTCCAAGTTTCTGGAAAGGGTCAATTACAACCAGTGTTTTCAAACAATGATGTTCTAAAGCGGAGCTAAAATGGCCTGTCCACATATATATATATATACTTTAAGAGTTTTCCTTTCTAAAAAGCGTTCTAAGTTATGTCACGGTCCTTCTAACATATCTTTCTACATGCTCTTGCATATTCGTATCTGGAAGAAGCTGAAGTTGATGACTTCACGGGCTCAGTAAGATTCTTGAGATTTATCAATCGGTACATTAATGTCGTTCTGCAGTAAATATTTAAAATCTGAAGTATATATAATGAGATGCGTCGGGTCATTTTCATCTAGCTTGTTCAACGCGGCTTAGGACCTCTGAGGATTTCCAAGGTACATTGCTAATATCTCTTTGGGCAAACTCGGCTATTTAATGGAAGTTACAGGTGGAAATATTTGACATGCAACCAACATTTGATCTCGCTTTACTTTCCTAGGTGACCAAACTACACACATTAAATTCAACTGTATACAAAGTTTACAATATTTACCCTTTGGCTTATTCACTTACACTTATAACGGTTTACTGTGTAGTGTTTTGAGGTTTACTATACATCTATTTTTTTCATACAGGTTTTGTTTTCTGCTTGCTTTTAGGCTCGAAAGAACTTTATGTCGCTGGGTAACTATTTTATAAAAAGCAAAATCCCTGGACATACAGCAAAATACTTACAGACATATTTCAAGTGTGTTTTAATCAACTTCTGCTCTTTTCAGAGTGTAACTAACTACCCTCTTACTTTTACTTTTAACCGATCATTTTCTACGCTATAAATCGAAAGGATCTGTTTCAGCCTCTAAAATAGGGCCATCTCGGTGAGTAAAATAGTCCTATTTTGGAGCTCATTTGGCCCTTCTGGATAAGAGTTGTTCTGGCCCTAGTAAAAAGGGCAGAAATGGCCCTGTATGGAATAGCCGAAACGACTTCATAATGAGCTGTTTTAGGAAAATGAGGGGTAGTTTAGGAAAAATGAGGGGTAGTTTTGGCCTTTAAAGGGGTCAAAATGGTATGGCCAAATCAGCCCTTCTGGAACCAATTCGCACCATAGAGAGGGTGAAAATTGGCCCCTATTTCGTGGCCAATTTAGGCCAATGTATGGTCAAACAAACGAAAATTTCATGGCTAAATCGGCATCATAGGGTCTGAAACGACGCTCTTGATGGGAGCTGTTTGGGGCTTTAATAATGTAAAACATTCCTCTGAACAGAACCAAAGTGGTTTTTGTTATGATATAAAATTTCCCCACTTGAGCTATTTTGCATCTGTACATTTTAGGCCAACAATAACCTCAAAGGGTGACTCATTTAGCCCCTGTTAAGGCAAAAGGAAAGCACTTCCTGCGACTAAAGCAATGCAAACGAAGTCCGAATGACTCCTAATTTTAGCTCTATAACAGTTTTGTTAAAGCTAAAATCAATTTCCATTTAACCTTTTACATGGTTCCAATTATCCATTTGATTCACACTCATTAAACAATGCTTAGCAGCAAGAATAATGTAAAAAATCCCTTAAATGGGGATTAATAGTAATATATATATAGGGAAAATGGTTTATTGACAATGTAAAGATTTGCATTCTCCAGCTGTGACCTTTTATTGGCAAACTGAAAATAATACATGTGCATAAAACAGTGGTGAAAGGGCTATAAACCACAGTATTGAGAATATCCAATGTAAATTGTACATTTCTTCATACTAACAGAAATTACAAATAGATTCTACCAATGATTCTAATTCTGAAATTTCAAGAACCATTTCACTCCCAAGATTGTATTAGTAATTCCTCTTACTGTCTATTATACAATCTTTTGATATTATTTGGGAGAATTTAGTATTGGATCAACTTAAACTCCCCTAGATCATATTCTACTTTATTCTCATCACTTTTCTAGTTGAAATTGTGCTGAGATTGTAAGGAGAAGTTTTCTCTTGGTCACTCATGGGAGTTAAAGGGTTAAAGAAAGTGCTGACATTCAGCAAAGTATGACCTTGGCCAATACCCATTAGGGCCTGCTCTAGGAAGGACAATATGGCTTTGCTGTCTTTATACACCACATATTGAATATATGAAATGATGACAGCAAAGCCACAATGCTATTTACAATGCTTTGTTGTGGTTTGCTGCATAGAATAATGCCCTCATAGATGATAATTAGTTTATCAAAATCAAATTGTTCACCAATGGCCACAATTAGAGGCTGAAAGGACTTCAACAATTCATCATCAATTGAAGCTGTTCTCTGTAAAAAGAAAAAAATAATAAAAATGAAAAAAATGAGTCACCTAACCCCATAAAAATGAGCAAAACAAAGTCTCAAAAGAAGAAAGTTGTAACTAAAAAGGTTGCTGAGTGATTAACTAGACTAATTTGGAAAACGTCCCTTATATCCAAAAAGATATGCTCCCCTTGGCTGTCAATGACCAAAACAAACAATTCAAAATTATTTTTACAACTGTATACATTAGCAAGTTCATGATCAATAGGTATTTTTGTTTTGAAACTTGCGGCCAAGGAAAGTGTGTGAAAACACAGCTAGGCATTAAAAGTGAAGCTACATGCAGTCAATAGCATGTTTTTATTTGATGCAAACACTGATTTCACAGCCATTTCTGTTTGTTAGTTTGTTTGTTTGTTCTTTTTTTCTATTTTCAATAATCTGCTCTAAAATTAAAAGAGCCTCTGGTCTCTTTCTGTAGAAGACAGTTACTGGTAGGATAATGTAAACACTTCTTATTGAGGTCTCTTTCCTTTTTGCTGTAGTATCTTCAGTTGGTAATTAAAACCAGTACAATTTGATCTTTAATTTCTGGTACAAAAAGATGATTCAATGTATGAACATCAAATAAAAAATTATATGGCCAATTCAACACTTTTAACACACATATCACAAGAATTGTTGACTTCCAATAGGACAACCCACCCAAAATGACCTCTGGAAACCCCAAAAGTCTGGAAATAATGCATCCACAACACCCACTTGTTTTAACTTTAATAATGGCTACGCAGTTGCCCAGAGTAGTCAAACAATTGAATGAGTAAGGTTTTAATTGCTATTTTAAATACCCTTCCTTAATATTAAATATTTTACATAATATGGTTTTATACTCACATGTGCTGGAAGTTCAAATCTATACATCCAATCTTCCACCTAAGGTAACAGAAACAAGACAAGCTGAATAAAATAATAGCATATTTATTGACAAATTGTTTAGCACAATGTATATTCAACCACTGAAATGGTAATTGTTATACAAATCATAACATGTGACTACTCATATTCAAAAGTACATTGTATATTGTATGCATCAAATCTGAAAAATTAAACAGCTTACAAGGCAATAACAGTTTTAACCCTTTAACTCCCATGAATGATCAAGACAGAATTTCTCCTTACAATATGCAATATTAGTACAATATCAAGCAAACAAGAGATGAGAATATGGAAAAACATTAATTACAGGATTATTAGTTGATTGAATACCAAATTCTCCAAACTAACATCACCAGAACTATATGGCAGACAGTAGGGAGAATTACTAATAAGATCTTGGGAGTTATAGGGTGAAGGTCCCTCACCAATGTCTCAAATGCTGGTTGCTTATATTTGCTCATACAAGTCAGACTTAATTTATCAATTGGTTCTGATTTCTTAGTCTTTGCAATTGTACTTGCCATATAACCAAAGCTATAAACATCTGAAGTTGAACAAGGGGCATACAGACCATTGTACAAAGCAGGATCAATGTGTTTAAGTCATGTTTTGAGTCCCGCTCTTTCTGATCCAGAAGGAATTACTTCTACCTTGGTTTTCCTAACTTCACATGCTTCATTGAAGTCTATTATTTTGGCTGCCAATCACCCCTATTCACCTCTGAAATCAATACATTATCTCCTTTTTGTCAAATTATGTGAACAATCCCTACTCCATGAAGATAAAACAATCCCTGACTACATTGCATTAAAATGCCTAACCATGATTTTTCAACACATACACTCTCTGACTAAAGAGCTCTAAAAATGGTAAATGAATGTTTGATCCCTTCCTTAACCCTTTAACTCTCATGAGTGACCAAGACAAAATTTCTCCTTACAATACAAATACAATATCAACCAGATAGGTGATGAGAATAAAGAAAAATATCAATTTGGGGATAATTAGTTGTTCAAATACTAAATTCTCTGAATCACCATTCTAAGAATTGTATGGTTGGCAGTAAGGAGAATTACAAATTTGATGTTGGAGGTAAAGGGTCAATTCCACAAACCTCTCATACAAGCAGTTAAGTAGTTCTCTAAAAACTACACCAAAGGAAGGGAAATGCTTTGTGAGAAATGTGTGATAAAACACAAGCTTCCTCAGCTACAGTTTCTTTAGTAGTTTATTCACTATAGTACTTGACTGCACTGGAAAAGACATACATGTAAACTTGCAAACACCAAACCTTCCCAGGCCTAACACAACTTTGTTTCTGTGGCTATCCCCTACAACTGAAAGTTGCTAATAGCTCATTTCATTCACTTATACATTTAACTTGCTTCAATGAGACATGAAATCCCTCAAAGTTTGATATCTATGATTAATCATTTGAAAAATATATTTCAAGCATTGCACCTACATGTGCTGTAAAATGATCAATTGATGCTTAAAAGTGAGGATTCCTTAGCAAAAAAGCTTGGCACCCCTGGCAGATACCTTTGTCAGAGTATTGTAGAGCAAAGAATAAATAATATTATGTTTCAAGCATTGCACCTGCATGTGCTGTAAAATAATCAATCAATGCCAAACAGTGAGGTTTCCTTAGCAAAATAGCCTTTCATGTCTGGCATATACCTTGATCACAGTATTGTAGAGCAAGAAGAAAAATATGTTTCAGGCAATTTGCACCAACCTGTGCTGTAAACATTATCAATCAATGCCTAACAGTGAGGATTGCTTAGCAAAAAAGCTTAGCACCCCTGGTGTACACCTTGATGACAGTATTTTAGATAAAAGAAAAAAACTATTTCAATCATTGCACCTACATGTGCTGTAAAATAATCAATCAATCAATGCCCAACAGTGAGGATTCTTTAGCAAAATAGCTTTGCACAACTGGCATATACCTTTATCACAGCATTGTAGAGCATAGAAAAAAACATGTTTTAAGCATTGCAACTTCACTGTACAAGTGCTGTAAAATGATAAGTCAATGTCTAACAGTGAGGATTCCTAAACAAAAAAGCTTTGCACCCCTGGCATATACCTTGATCACAGTATTGTAGAGCAGAGAAAAAATTTTTCAAGCATTGCACCTACATGTGCTGTAAAATGATAAACCATTGCCTAACAGTGAGGATTCCCCAGCAAAAAGGCTTTGCACCTCTGGCATATACCTTGATCACTGTATTTTAGAGCAAGGAAAATGTGAAATTGATAATTTGAGAAAGAACTGATCAGTCAATGAAAGAATCAATCTATGCCTGAAAGCAAGGATTCCTAAGTAAAATTAGGTTAGATTACCTTGAGCACAGCATTGTTCAGCAGGAAAATACAAGAAATTCATCATTTAAAGCATTAAACCTTAATGTCTGTAAAAATGACCAATCAATGCTTTACTTCTATAGCTCGCTGATCCTAGCAGTATGCAAAATGTGTCTTAAATGAACTTTGTAATGGGTCTTGCTCACCATAGAGTCTCTGTGGCTCGATCAGTGGTGAGCATCGGGGCATGAAATCCCTAGGTTCAATTCCACTTTGGCAAACAAACATTTTTTCTTTGTTCCAAGCTCATCACAAACTGAAAAATAAAACTTTCTCTTTTTCTTACCGCGCTCAAAACTGACCATCTTTCTTATTCTAATTAGCATGTTTATCTAACAATGGTCAAGGGGGGGAGGGAGGGGATCTCATGAAGAGATACAAGTAATTGACTGAATTTTATTTTACAACTCAATTCCACTTCCTAGAATTTAAATTCTATTCTGTGGGAGTATAGAGATTGGTTATCAATACAAGATATAAAAAGGCACAAACCTTTTTTGAACTTTTAGGTGTTTCTTTAATGCTTCCGTTCTCCCTGCTTGTTGGTGCACAAGAACTTGGGCTTTAATATAGATACTTTCTCCACATCTCCGCCGCTTGCAAATTCCATGTCTACATCTGCTTCATCTTCATCCTATAACAAAGCTACAAAAGATTAATCCAACTCCAAATATTGGTAAGTGATTTATTGATCTGTGTTAGTCTTGGTCAGCAGTTGGCCTTTTGCGATGCACAAACATTGAACTTAAAAATGTGCATGCCTTATAAAGGATTAATTAAACCAATTTTTTATGACTATAAATTAAATGCACTAAGTGCGGATATCACGTGTTTATGAGTATGGATTCTTGTGCATACTTGCTAAAGATCAGCAAATTTTTCCTCATAGCTTACCATTAATACACAGGCAGAACCACCAGCGTGGGTTCATTTCTTCGACAAGTCACAGTTGGGTCCGGAATTCAAATGATTGGAATGGCTCACCTGAAGTAAATGTGCAAGCATGAAATTGTTTTTAAATAACAAGATTGGCTATGAGGCTTAGTTCATGAAAAGAAAATCATAAAGGTCATAACAAGAAAATCTTTGTAGTAAATATGTAATGTAAGCTGATTTCTGTTAAGATATTAAATCAGGATGAACCACACAGCAATGCAAAGTCCCTTTCAGAAAGCAAGCAGCGCAAACGATCCACACGAGGGAATCGGATGTCCACAATTTGACTCTCCTTCGTAGAAAAATCATTGTTATTAGCGAAATGCACAGTATGATATTCGCAATAAACTATCTGTTAAATCTTTCCGCGACGCGGTTTAAACTGCATGGTAGGACAACATAGAGTCACTTTAAAGATTGTTCGTGTAGGCTGTATTATTCTGTCACCATAGAGCCATTTTTCGGACCCTTTATGTGAGACACATCGTTGTGTAGCGGTAGCTACCACCTACCACTATCTATACTGTCTACAATAGGTTCAACTAGCTGCACTGTCTACAGCAGGTACAACTAGCTACACTGTCTACAATAGGTACAACTACTTACACTGTCTACAATAGGTTCAACTAGCTACACTGTCTACAATAGGTACAACTAGCTACACTGTCTACAATAGGTACAACTAGCTACACTGTCTACAATAGGTACAACTACTTACACTGTCTACAATAGGTACAACTAGCTACACTGTCTACAGCAGGTACAACTACTTACACTGTCTACAATAGGTACAACTAGCTACACTGTCTACAATAGGTACAACTAGCTACACTGTCTACAATAGGTACAACTAGCTACACTGTCTACAATAGGTACAACTACTTACACTGTCTACAATAGGTTCAACTAGCTACACTGTCTACAATAGGTACAACTAGCTACACTGTCTACAATAGGTACAACTAGCTACACTGTCTACAATAGGTACAACTACTTACACTGTCTACAATAGGTTCAACTAGCTACACTGTCTACAGCAGGTACAACTACTTACACTGTCTACAATAGGTTTAACTAGCTACACTGTCTACAATAGGTACAACTAGCTACACTGTCTACAATAGGTACAACTAGCTACACTGTCTACAATAGGTACAACTACTTACACTGTCTACAATAGGTTCAACTAGCTACACTGTCTACAATAGGTACAACTAGCTACACTGTCTACAATAGGTACAACTAGCTACACTGTCTACAATAGGTACAACTACTTACACTGTCTACAATAGGTTCAACTAGCTACACTGTCTACAGCAGGTACAACTACTTACACTGTCTACAATAGGTTTAACTAGCTACACTGTCTACAATAGGTACAACTAGCTACACTGTCTACAATAGGTACAACTACTTACACTGTCTACAATAGGTTCAACTAGCTACACTGTCTACAGCAGGTACAACTACTTACACTGTCTACAATAGGTTCAACTAGCTACACTGTCTACAACTTGTTAATCACATTGTCCATCCATGGAGTCTGGTTGCACTCCAACTGAATTTTGTATAGCACTCCATCTCCATTTTGCATGATTTTTTATTCTTTTTTTAACTCCCATAAATGACCAAGACAGAATTTCTCCTTACAATATTAAAACAATGTCAAGCAGGCAAGAGATGAGAATATGGAAAAACATTAATTACAGGATTATTAGTTGATTGAATACCAAATTCTCCAAACTAACATCACCAGAACTATATGGCAGACAGTAGGGAGAATTACTAATAAGATCTTGGGAGTTATAGGGTGAAGGTCCCTCACCAATGTCTCAAATGCTGGTTGCTTATATTTGCTCATACAAGTCAGACTTAATTTATCAATTGGTTCTGATTTCTTAGTCTTTGCGATTGTACTTGCCATATAACCAAAGCTATAAACATCTGAAGTTGAACAAGGGGCATACAGACCATTGTACAAAGCAGGATCAATGTGTTTATGTCATGTTTTGAGTCCAGCTCTTTCTGATCCAGAAGGAATTACTTCTACCTTGGTTTTCCTAACTTCACATGCCTCATTAAAGTCTATTATTTTGGCTGCCAATCACCCCTATTCACCTCTGAAATCAATACATTATCTCCTTTTTGTCATTGTGGACAATCCCTACTCCATGAAGATAAAAGAATCCCTGACTACATTGCATTAAAATGCCTAACCATGATTTTTCAACACATACACTCTCTGACTAAAGAGCTCTAAAAATGGTAACTGAATGTTTGATCCCTTCCTTAACCCTTTAACTCCCATGAGTGACCAATACAAAATTTATCCTTACAATACAAATACAATATCAACCAGATAAGTGATGAGAATAAAGAAAAATGTCAATTTGGGGATAATTAGTTGATCAAATACTAAATTCTCTGAATTACCATTCTAAGAATTGTATGGTTGGCAGTAAGGAGAATTACAAATTTGATGTTGGAGGTCAAGGGTTAATTCCACAAACCTCTCATACAAGCAGTTAAGTAGTTCTCTAAAAACTACACCAAAGGAAGGGAAATGCTTTGTGAGAAATGTTTGATAAAACACAAGCTTCCTCAGCAACAGTTTCTTTAGTTGTTGATTCACTACAGTATTTGACTGCACTGGAAAAGACATACATGTAAACTTGCAAACACCAAACCTTCCCAGGCCTAACACAACTTTGTTTCTGTGGCTACCCCATACAACTGAAAGTTGCTATTAGCTCATTTCATTCATACATTTAACATGCTTCAATGAGACATGAAATCCCTCAGTTTGATATCTATGATTAATCATTTTGAAAAATATATTTCAAGCATTGCACCTACATGTGCTGTAAAATGATCAATTGATGCTTAAAAGTGAGGATTCCTTAGCAAAAAAACTTAGCTCCCCTGGCAGATACCTTTGTCACAGTATTGTAGAGCAAAGAAAAAATAATATTATGTTTCGAGCATTGCACCTACATGTGCTGTAAAATAATCAATCAATGCCTAACAGTCAGGGTTCCTTAGCAAAATAGCCTTTCATGTCTGGCATATACCTTGATCACAGTATTGTAGAGCAAGAAGAAAAATATGTTTCAGGCAATTTGCACCAACCTGTGCTGTAAAAATTATCAATCAATGCCTAACAGTGAGGATTGCTTAGCAAAAAAGCTTAGCACCTCTGGTGTACACCTTGATGACAGTATTTTAGATAAAAGAAAAAAACTATTTCAATCATTGCACCTACATGTGCTGTCAAATAATCAATCAATCAATGCCTAACAGTGAGGATTCTTTAGCAAAATAGCTTAGTACCTCTGGCATATACCTTTATCACAGCATTGTAGAGCATAGAAAAAAACATGTTTTAAGCATCGCACCTACACTGTACATGTGCTGTAAAATCATGATAAATCATTGCTTAACAGTGAGGATTCCTCAGTAAAAAGGCTTTGCACCTCTGGCATATACCTTGATCACTGTATTTTAGAGCAAGGAAAATGTGAAATTGATAATTTGAGAAAGAACTGATCAGTCAATGAAAGAATCAATCTATGCCTGAAAGCAAGGATTCCTAAGTAAAAAAAAAATCACCCCCAGCTGACATATTACCTTGAACACAGCATTGTTCAGCAGGAAAATACAAGAAATTCATCATTTAAAGCATTGCACCTAAATGTCGGTAAAATGACCAATCAATGCTTTACTTCTATAGCTCGCTGATCCTAGCAGTATGCAGAATGTGTCTTAAATGAACTTTGTAATGGGTCTTGCTCACCATAGAGTCTCTGTGGCTTGATCAGTGGTGAGCATCGGGGCATGAAATCCCTAGGTTCAATTCCACTTTGGCAAACAAAATTTTTTCTTTGTTCCAAGCTCATCACAAACCGAAAAATAAAACTTTCTCTTTTTCTTACCGCGCTCAAAACTGACCATCTTTCTTATTCTAATTAGCATGTTTATCTAACAATGGTCAAGGGGGGGAGGGAGGGGATCTCATGAAGAGATACAAGTAATTGACTGAATTTTATTTTACAACTCAATTCCACTTCCTGGAATTTAAATTCCATTCTGTGGGAGTATAGAGATCGGTTATCAATACAAGATATAAAAGGGCACAAACCTTTTTTGAACTTTTAGGTGTTTCTTTAGTGCTTCCGTTCTCCTTGCTTGTTGGTGTACAGGAACTTGGGCTTATAGATACTTTCTCCACATCTCCGCCGCTTGCAAATTCAACGTCTACATCTGCTTCATCTTCATCCTATAAAAAAGCTACAAAAGATTAATCCAACTCCAAATATTGGTAAGTGATTTATTGATCTGTGTTAGTCTTGGTCTGCAGTTGGCTTTTGTGATGCACAGACATTGAACTTAAAAATGTGCGTACCTTATAAAGGATTAATTAAACCAATTTTTTATGACTATAAATTAAATGCATTAAGTGTGGATATCACGTATTTATGAGTATGGATTCTTGTGCATACTTGCTAAAGATCAGCAAATTTTTCCTCATAGCTTACCATTAATACAGAGGCAGAACCACGAGCATGGGTACATTTCTTCGACAAGTCACGGTTGGGTCCGAAATTCAAATGATTGGAATGGCTCACCTGAAGTAAATGTGCAAGCATGAAATTGTTTTTAAATAACAAGATTGGCTATAAGGCTTGGTTCATAAAAAGAAAATCATAAAGGTCATAACAAGAAAACCTTTGTAGTAAATATGTAATGTAAGCTGATTTCTGTTAAGTTAAATCAGGATAAACCACACAGCGATGCAAAGTCCCTTTCAGAGAGCAAGCAGCGCAAACGATCCACACGAGGGAATCGGGTGTCCACAATTTGACTCTCCTTCGTAGAAAAATCATTGTCATTAGCGAAATGCACAGTATGATATTCGCAATAAACTATCTGCTAAATCTTTCCGCGACGCGGTTTAAACTGCATGGTAGGACAACATAGAGTCACTTTGAAGATTGTTCGTGTAGGCTGTATTATTCTGTCACCATAGAGCCATTCTGCGGAACACTTATATAAGACACATCGTTGTGTAACAGTAGCTACAACTTTGTACAGTGGGTACCATGTACCACTATCTATACCGTCTACAGTAGGTACAACTAGCTACACTGTCTACAGCAGGTACAACTAGCTACTTACACTGTCTACAATAGGTTCAACTAGCTGCACTGTCTACAACTTATTAAACACATTGTCCATCCATGGAATCTGGTTGCACTCCACCTGAATTTTGCATAGCACTCCATCTCCATTTTGCATGATTATTTTTCTTTAAGTTAGTGATCTTCTCGTGCACACAGGGTGAGAATTATGTCATCATTTATTTTATTGTTTATTAAGTAAATGGATGAAGTTTGTAAACCTAGAATATGCAGTAGGAGATGACAGCCTTTCAATATATCTAAAGTTTTTTCTCCTGACTTTTTATAGGTGGTCTTCGTGGCAAGTGTTTTGTTGACGTTTTTCCGAAAACTTGTGCACCACCGTGTCCTTAATCGATAACAAACCTTATTTTTTCCAGTCTCGTGGTAATGGGTGTATCACTCTGAGTGGAAAAAGACGAAGGTGGCGGGCACGATCAGGTGTTGGTCCTTTTTCGTAACTGCTGATAATGAAATTCACACACAACATTTCCTCGTTCTACCATTTCAGTGTTTAAGGCAATTATTCTTCCTTTACGAGCAGAGCTATGGCGTGTTTTTTCTCTCAGACAACAAACATTTTCGCCGGGCGGTTTGCCTACTGAAGAGACGACACAAACAAGTGCCATAACAATAACACGGGCTTACACATGTTGCAAAGTTCGTAGCCATGTTAAGAACGCTCAACTTCCATGCTAAAATTGACACCCGTGGCCAATTTTTTTATTTTTTATTTTGGGAAAGATATGTTACAGAGCAGGTTGGAAAGAAACTTTCTTGAAAATGGGAACCCTATCTGTTGATGCTAAGGCCTATCCCAGCGAAATAAAAACAAACAATATGAAATTTAAAAATGCCGCCACATCGCCGCTATAGCGTTGCTATGGAAATATCGATATTCCCATTTCTTTCTGCTTGTAAATTTTCGCACGCGTTAAAAGCATGCACACTCATTTTGCCGCTGTGTCGCCTCCCGCCTAAACTGTCTGACATGCGCGCTTAAGAAATGAGCTCTCAAATATCTCTGGAAGTAATCAATGAGTAACCAGGCCAGGAAACTATTACCAGGCTTTATTGTTTCTTTAGAGGGCACGGTAACGAATCTTGCAATCTGATTGGTTCTTTACCCGGTCAGTATTTTCCTATCTCTGCCCACGGGCCACGGTAACGCTTTCGTGAGTCGCCGAGTACATCCCAACTTTCGTTGTCATTTTTCATAAATACACCTCGTTTTCCGGCTGGGCAGTATTTTTAAGCAAACACGTCGGTCACTACCTCAAGCCGATAAATAACTTATGAATCCTCTCTTTTCTCTCTATCAAATCACTTTGGTTGACAGAAAAATATTGGTTTCAGAATGAATTTGTATAAACAATAGTGTCATTACGTTGGTTGACAAGCGGCCTAAAAACCGTCTGCAATTAATTTTAATCGTTCACAAAAAGTACCCAGAAAGTTGAAACGTGAGGTATTTGGTTACAGTTAAACTGAACGATGGAACTTTCATTCATTTAATATCTGAATTTTCTCGAGCAATTTGTTCATAGTGAAAGAGCGAGCGAAGTTTTAATTTAAGTTCTACAACAAATATACGCTCCTGGTGAGTCTTTCCAATTCCGTTCAATTTGGACATTTGTACCTTAAATTGCACAACAAAAATTGAAAGAATTTTTTGAGAAAGGCCGCATTACATTCCCTTGTGTCTCGTTGGAGTGTACCGTTCGAATTTAGTTTTTGTGAAGGAAAGATCAGAGTTAAACACGCCATTACAGCAAACAAACGAGCAAACTCTCACAACTTCAAAATAAAAAAAAATTGAATTTACTCACAATTACTTTCCTCGCCGTTTACTTAATGAACAGAGGTAAATCTGCATACATGAATGAATGGTCGATGAGAGTGAATAATACTTTCCTTTAGATCATTAACTGATTTTGAAGAAAACATTGTTGTGACAGTCCTTGCCAAACTAGTTCTGTTGGTTTTCAAATGTTCCTACGCTTTTTTTTTCTTGTGCGCTCTCTAATTGACAGGTGTCAGATTGTGACAGATACTTGTAAAAATAATGTTTCAAAGTTTGTTTGGAAGCCTTTTAAATCACCTTTATCGTTACGGAAATGAAAATGTTTCGCTGAGGCATCTCTCTTAAATTTGCATCACCTCTATTTTAACTACCATTTACCCACTCAAAAATTGTTCAGTTTATGGAAGATCTTGCCGTATTTACGTCCATAAATCATTCGGGTTCTTCGGAAAGAATTTCGTCAAGTTTAAAAACAATAAATATGTTATTTACCGGCTAAGGGTCGGTCCGTATGGTGAAAAACTGTGACCTCGGTCTTAAAAATGCTGCCCTCGGCCTACGGCCTCGGGCAGTATTTTCAAGACCTCGGTCACAGTTTTTCACCACACGGACCTCCCAGCCGGCAAATAACATATATTTCTTTCACTGGCAGGAAAAAAATTACATGGAACAAATATACTGACCTCGATTTTCCTCCTTTCCTTTGTTCTTTCTTTTGAATCCAGAAAATAAAAGCGACACTCACTGGCATTCAAACAATTGTAGCCAAATCACTGCAGTCAAGATAATCAGCTACAAAAGGTGCAAGAGAAAAATTGGTGAATTTAATCAGGAGCACGTGGGCCGTAACTCCGCCGCTTTTGCGAATAAGATTGGAGTATGTCGACTCAAGTACAAGGAAATCGAGGTAAGTGAACAATATTAACCAATAAGAGGCTTACAATCGCAACTATGTCCATTTTTATTGGAAAACCTAGCGTTGCTGTATATCGTTTTCAATTGCGGCAATTAGATTTTGAAAGGACTATTCAACAATGCAAAACCGATTGACCATATAATCAATCATTTCATTGAGTTAGCCTTGCGCTTCTTGTTTATGGTGTTCGCGTAAAGTGCAACCTTGGATTAAGATAATCGTATAGTAGATTTTCCTAAATTTATAGGTGCACATAAGACCTGCGAAGCAAATCTTTGAGTAGGTGCGGCTAGAGACGACTCAGGTAATTAAGGCCTGGGTCAAAAATGATTTTCGCCTCCAGTGCCCCCCCCCCCCCCCCCCCCAGTAAGGTTCGCGGAATTCGCGTGGACTGCGCGAGTAACCATAGTTACTCTATTGTTTGCACTATTGTTTTCTTCTAACAAAGGACTGTAGGTAAGTTTAATTGCTGACATGTAAGTTGCAGATTGTCTTGTCATAAATTGTCCCTTGAAAACTAAGAGGAAAAAAGCTGTACTAATGTGTGTTAGTTTATTCCGAGGTCCCTTACTGAACTGCTATAAATATATAATGATAATAATTTTAATTACTCACACAGAAAACCAGCCAGCCCTTGCAGATTCCAAAGGGAATCTACTTGATTAAAACCAGTTTTATTTACTGTTATCCCTATTTTTTTTCTTGAAGAGGTCCTTCCAGTTATTCCACACAACTAATTTATTACAAGCATGTTAATGGTGTTATTTATGAGGCATTTTTTTGGTTTTTAAATCATGTTATATCAGTTTTAATTATAGTCAACAGTTTGGTTTTTAAGCTTTGACCGGTAATAATTGCAACAATCATTGTCAATGATGGACTTGTAATTGATATATGTGTCTATTTGAATGTAAATATTCTACCCACTACACCAGTGGAGTATCTTTTAATTCAAATGCATCACAAAAGTTCTGATACATGCATATGATTCTGACCAGAGCCTTCTCTCTTTGTTGATAAGACATGATTAATTACCAGTGCTTACTGTTTCACAAGTGGGGCACTGTTTTTTTTTGTGACAAGAGCAAACACAAACTGGTATAAGATGTGTCATCTTCTCAGCCTTACTCATAAAAGATGTGCCATCTTAAGAGCAGGATAGGTTGCCCTTGTTACAAAGTCAGGAAGGAAAATTTTAAAATTGTATTTCTTGCTTTTTTTCTTGCTCTTCTACGTCAATATTCCTGTTAGAAGGCCAGTATTGCCATAATGCCTGTTGTTGTTGGTCTTCTTACAGGGCTGGCATCAAAACATTCTTGAGCCATGGAAACCAAAAGTGGAATGTTTTGCTTAACACCTACTGTGAACAGAATTTTACCAAGGGAAAAAATATCACTGGCTTCATTAATTCTTTGCAGGAGGAAAGGAGCTGTCACATACTTTTCCAAAATCGATGATGTAGCCATGTTTGTTACTCAAAAGAAAATTATTAGCCTTCAAATCACAGTGAAGAAAGCCTTTTGTGTGAATATGTGAAAGGGCTTCTGTCAAATCATGTGAAATAATTAACCAGTCATTTGTTATGTGTGAGCTTTGCACATTCTGTATTGTTGCACTGTTTTTCTGACAAGACAATAGTTTGCTTATTGTTACAGATGTATTGTCTTCCCCTTCAAACTCCATTATTAAGGAAATGGCTGCTTTTGAAGCTGCACACCTATTATGGTTGGGATATTTTTATGTGCGAGTGCCTGCATAATGTGAGCCTCCTTCATTATCTCTGTGGTGTCCTGCATCAGCGACTGTTTTTCCACAATCTTTATATCAAATCGTTTGTACTGTCTCAGAAGGCATCGACCATAGGATCCTTCTCCCAGTATTATATTCTCTTCATTGGTTGGAAGAAGTTCAGTATGATTGATTACAGTGGTAATTATTATTTGGTACTGGCATTCCTTTTAAAAAACTGGAAAATGAAGGCAAATATATTATAGAGAGTGTGCTTAAGTAAATGCTAGATTGCAACACAAGTAAAGGTGAAGATTGGTGATCTCATTGTTTGGCATGCAAATTACTGCAAAGTAAGTAGAAACATTACTCCTACTCCAGATGGACTAGACATTAGCATTGGATTTTATTTTTTTCTTGGCGTGCTCTCCCTCGACGCTGCCGCTTTTTCTCAATTGCGTCTTTCTTTTTTTGGAGCTGAAGTTCCTTCACTTTTGTTAGTGCATTAGCAAAGCTTATTTTAAATATTTTCTCAAAATGGTCATTCACTTTTGAATAAATGTGTTTTACAGCAGTTTTAATGGCTTTTTGCGTTGGTTTCACTTTACTTTGTGTCTTCACCCCACTTTCAATAAGGGCCTCTTTTAAAAGTTTTCGGGTTTTGAAAGTTTCTCCTATAGGGAAAAAAATTATGGATGGCATAATAGTGCACTTGACAACCTCCACAATTTGACAGTGTGTGCTGTTTCTTCTGCGCTGTATTAAGAGCTTTCCAGTTTACCATTGAAAACGTGTCTTGGTACTGGGCCCTGGCTTTTGAGTTCATCTTTCGGAAAGAGCTGTAAATTGCTTTGGAATTCTTGACGTAGGTGGAACGTTCGACCGCAAAGACTTCCTGACTGTCACCCTCGAACGCTGCGAGATAGTTCTTCCACTCTTCACCAGGGTTAGTTTCAACCGAAGCACTTCCAACCTTACGAAAGCTCTCCTTTACAGCAACTCTTGCAAATCCACAATTAAAAATGACAGACATTTTCGTTTCACATGAATACACTTAGCTCGTTATCGAGTAGTACCGTTGTTAGGGAACAAAACCTTCAAGAGTTTCAAGGAATCAGTGCGATAACTTTCAAGTTTTGCGCCAAAATTGTAATTCAGTCTCGTTATATGATACTACTTGGGATAAAATTACAAACGTTCTTTATTCTTACCGCCCAAATTTGCAATTGTGTTTTATTAGAACTGTCAAAGGCAATCTAACCCTGGATTTACAGAGTTGCAATCGACCTCAGAAAACGAGAAAAAGAAATAAATACCATCAAAAGTATACAAAGTTTGCCTGTATTGCTTCTGAGATTGCTCCAATTAGTATTTGGTAGTGTATAAGCCGTTAAATTATTGCTTCTGAACACTCGCGTGACTCGCGTGTCAAAATGGCGGACACTAAGTTGAATTACGTGACTGCGAGTTTTCAAAATTCCCACCTCTTAAACAGTTTTAATTTGTCTTTTTTCCAAATTAATAGGAACCTGTGGGATTACTTTCCTTGATAGCGGTTGGAACCAGGTAAAGGCTAAGATGTTTTCGGGCGAAAACCATGATAGATGATAGCTTCGCAGAGACAAAACTTGATTTAATCTGCCTACCACATCTCTCTTTTTTTTGGCAGCCATTCCAAGTGGGAAAACAATGAAAAACGTCTCAAATATTCATAGCGATAACTGCATTTTGATTTGCCTTGTGTTTAGTGGTGGGAATTTGCTCAAGAAAGCAACCGATGAATTTGACGCCTGAATTAAGTGCTTTTGGCTGTTGAGAGTATCATATTACGCTGCCACAATTCAGTCCGAGAGAGATGGTAGTGATACCCATATCTGCCAAGTATGAGAAAAATCCCTCGCAAAATAGCTAAGTTATTCTCAATTTTGTGAAATTATGGGTTAAAGACAGGGTGACCCAGGCCTTAATTAACCTGAGAGGTTCATTTTCCGGAGGATCTGACCTAAAGATGGAACGATCCTGCCCTCGCAAGACTTGCTTTAATGGAGGAAGCTTAATGGGTGGAGCGTGTCGTTGCAAGGAGGGATATAATGGTTATTGCTGCGAGAAAAGTAATTATGGACAAAAAAGGCATAATTATGTTAAAATTAATAATAGAATTTCAATTTCAATTATTAATTTCAACATAATTATGCCTTTTTTTTATTATTAATACGAAATCAAAAAGCTCCTGCCCCATCCCCACAGCGGGTAATCTCGATCCTATGAATTTTGATTATAAGTCTAAATCTTTTAATGCATATACTGCAAAGTGTAAACAGTTTTATTCTACGATGATAACAAGTAAAGCGAGAATCCCGAATGGCTTTAAAAAGTTGACAGCGGATTTTGAGCTTTCAAATGCGCAGAAAGTTTTCTCTATTCCTTATCTTGTTGCGAGCGAAACGTATGTTTGGTCGTTTCAATACAGAGTATTGAATTTCATTTTGTTTACAAACGATAAATTGTTCAAAATAGGGTTAAGTGATTCGGACAAGTGTTCTTTTTGTGGAACCTATACGGAAGATCTGTACCACCTCTTCTTTAACTGCTCCTTTGTGCAAGCTTTTTGGAACGTATCTACAGTCTGGTGGTTTGATCTTAGTGGCGAATATTTAATTTTGTCTTTAAAAGATATTATGGTTGGCTTACTTCAGAGGAACGATCTGTTAAATTATTTGATAATTTTAGGGAAATTGACTATTTGGGAATGTAGAAAAAATAACACCTCTCCAATATTTAGATTGTTTTTGCACAAGGTTGAAGTTAAAAAACAAGTTGAAAAAATAATTGCTATAAGAAACAGAAAGCTTCGCGATTTTCAAATTAGATGGGAATTTCTCATATAATTTTGTGTTTGCCCTTTTTTTAAGGAAAAGGATGGAAGACCAATGCATAAACTTAGATCTCATATTCTTCCTTGTTTATTAGTTTATTGTAGTTTATTTTTGTTAGAGAATTAACTGGGCGTCGCCATCGCCGGTATGTGTCACAGTGCAATGTTAAAAGAAAATAGTACTTTTTGTATGTAATGGCATAATTAGTAGACTGTGTTGTTAATAGGGCTGGATACTGTAAGTAGTGTAATTATTAGTGACTGTAAGTGGTGTAAGTATTAGTGACTGTAAGTAGAGTAATGTAAATAAGCATTGTAATTAGTGTAAGTGGTGTTTCATATTGTATTGTAAGCATTGTGTTTGTAATTAAAAAAAATAATAATAATAATAATTATGTTGAAATTAAAAGAAGCATGTTTCCTATAAAGGCCTAGAATGATAGAAACTGTCACAGGGGCTGCCTAGTAATCCTTGCATTAATGATAATAAAGATAAGGTGGTGAAAACCAAAAAGAAAAAAAAAATGTAGAACTGAATTTAACTTTTTTACTAAGTGGGTCTTAATAAGGTAGGTGTGACGGTTGTCAAAACACACCTGTAACTTACTTCATGCATTAAAAAATGAGAGAGTTGGGTACAATGAAACGTCTTTGCGATATGTGTTAGCGAATTCTGTGTAATTTATTCAACAACTGCAAGTTTTCAGTCTTGCTCACCTACGTCAGCATTTCAAAGAAAATTCTATAAAGTTTTTTTTTAATCTTACCTTATTGCTTGAAGCGCAGAATTGGGTCACTAATCATTCAAATGACTTCCTTGGTGATCTTGGTGAATTCATTGCATATCATGTTTCTTCTCCTTTACAGATGCAGATGAAGATGAAGAAACAGACACAGGCTCATTCTCAGTCACCCTTGGCGTGTCGCTGTCTGGTGGTTTTAGCCTCCTCTTCTTTTGCTTGTGCGGTTATTGTTGTTATCGTTGTTTTTGTAAGAACTGAGCCCGGGCCTTTATTTCTCCGACGAAATAAGTAATGAAATGCCACCAAAGGCTAAACCAAAATGCAACCGCACTTTAGTGGTAAGCTGGTTAGGGATCTCGATCGGATAATTGTTCGAGTTCGCACGAGGCGTTAATTTATTTTCGCCTTAGATCAGTTTAAACCACATAACCTTTTGAGCTGCTTTTTATTGTCGAAGCGTAGCTTTCACGTGGTACTCCGTAGCATTTTTCTTTTAGGATGCTTTGCTCTAAGTTCCAAACCCGTACTTTAATTTATACATTTTTTTTACTGAGAGGGTTTTTCTTTTATATATCATCCATGGAAAATGGTGTCACTTTTACTGCATACAACAATAAATGTATCAGGTGATTCTATTTTTCAGTCGGTTGTTGCCACATTCATAAACATCTTGTGTCAACAAAGTGACAAAGAAAAATATTTTTGCTTCAGAACTGAGCTACTTGCCCTGGTTTTTCTCTTGGAAAGCGCTTATATGCTTGTAGTCTGAAAATGGTGTCACTTTCGAACAGACCATCTTAGTATTGACCCTACGTATACAAAGAAAGTGCTTTAGGAATCTGCTTAGGCATAAAGAAGTTTCATATGAATTCACAGTGCTCAATGAGCTCAGTGATAAGAGGCTAGTTAAGAGTTGTTTTATGTTTGTTGGGGGATTGTATTTTTCAGTTATCAGTTAATCGAATGATTTCGAGAGCAATTGGGATCAAACAAACACGAGTAAACTAGGCAAAGATTAAAAAGTATGATATAAGCGTGGTCATAGTCGAGTGCTTACCTTTTCTAAATTGCGTGAGATTAATTTTATATCTTTCTATACAAAACGAATTTCATTTCAACTTTTCAGCCCTCAGTTTCAAGTTGTTTTTGCGCACAATGACAACTTTATAATTTTTTCGGAATTAATTTGCGTTCTCTCAGCCATTGAGCTTGCTGCAATTTCCACAAGTGCATCATTAATCTAATTAACAAATATACAAAATAAAATTTCTTACTCAAACAACACCGCTGTCGTTCAAAAGAACAGTCTTTTCACTTACAAGATCATGACCAATTCAAATCTAGTGCAAGTCTTTGTCTGAAGATGCAGGGCATTTTCCTTATTATCACAATTTTAAATGAAAAAAAAATTAATTAAGTGAGAGCGATTTCAAGTGACCAGACCAAGTCGTATCCCTATTTGTTCTGGCCTAAGAGCAGTCTTCCTCACCGTGCCCCTGTAAAACTCGGAAAAATGTCGAAGGCTCTTTAAGGCAAGATGGACGTCACTTCTGTTGACCGAGGGTGTGCCAGGCAAATTTTGATTTATTTATAATTACTCCATATGGCGATTATCAACGGCTAATCGAAGATGCTCCCTCCCGTTTTAAGGAGACGGGTGGGTTTGAATGGGCTTGCATTTTTAAATCGTTCAGAGGGTAAGAAAGTGCCCCGTGATGAAATGAGGATTGGAGAAAGATATTCGTCCCGACTTCATCCGGGTCCTTTTTTATTTCGTGACCTCATTTTACGTCGCTCTGCTGCTGTTCCCATGCTACTTCCAAAAAGCTATTTTCAATGTTGCATTGAAACTCCTGGTTTACCCGGCAAATTGTAAAAATCCACAACTTCTGACTGTGACTGAAAGTGAACAGTAGTAAACGGCTCGATCCTTCGCTGGGGTCTCCAAACAATCCAACCGTGGATAATGTATGCAATACAAAACAATACAGAGAGTAAAATAAATCCTCCACAAGTTGTGCCAACAATAACCCCAAGATGATTCAATCTAGATGCATCTGTAAAAGACAATTTTACGGAAGAAAAATCAAAAGAAATCGAAGGCGACACTGTAATAGAGAGTAACTGATAAAAAGAAATACCTGGTAATTTTGAGAAAGCTTTGGTCATGTAAAGTGGATAACAGTGTTTTCTGATATTACACTGTGGAACTGTCTTGAGGCAATTATGACGTAAATGTAGAAGCCCCAAAAAAAATTTGTACGCGTTCAGTACATCAAAGAAGGTATAAAAATACTCAGTCATCCCTTAGCGATTGCTGCTTGCCGGCAAAGGCAGGGAGAAGATACAGAGAACTATTCTGATGTGTTTCGGGTTTTCAAAACAGATTTGGAGAGCTGCGTTTATTATAACTTTGAGTCAGTGCATGATCACTGAAGCTTAAGGCGGTAGTAAAGGGGGTAAGTTTCTAAAGAAGCTGTGGTGCTATGTCGGTAGGAGAGTACAACAGGGTAATTTATTATTATCAACCGAGTTGATAACGTAAATTGGCCACCGCAAAGAGTTAAAACCCGACTTTTCGAGCGTTAGTCATTCGTCAGAGTGTAAGGGCTAACGTTCGAACCGTCACTTTTAAAACTCTTTACGCTGGCCAATTAACGTTATCAACCCAGTTGATAATATTAAATTACCCTTTTAAGTCAGTAATGGACTGGAATTACATTATAGTACTTTGTGTGGTTTAGAAATCGCTCCTTTGTAATTCAATCATCTCATCAAGTACAGTTAAATAACTGCAGTTTGTTCCTTAAGATAATTTTGAACAACCATATTCTTTTATCGGTTAAACTACACCGTGACTGCAATATATAGAAATCTTGAACTTTTCAACATACTTACTTTTAATCTATCATTTTTTCTTTCTAAAACCCGATTCACGCCAATCCCAAGTCTCGACATAATGTATACCGACGTCGTAAATTTCACTGCACCCAGACCTCCTAGGCTATTTTGGTGACTCCCGTGGAAATTTCCATGATAAACAAAATTTCTTCATTTTTTTATATCTGATTATATGATGCATGGGGGGTTGGGTTATTTTCAACTGGAAAATGAAACGAAAAGCAGCTCGACAAACAAGAGTTTGAAAAAGTTCATGTCGCTGGGATGACTAAGGAAAAGCTTCTCAAGGGGACGGTTGTTGAATATAGTTTTCGGGAAGTTAGAGCTAGACAACCTAAATTTCGCGAGGTGTAACTGCCTTTACTATAATAAAGAGTGAAGGAAATAACAAGAATGAAAGGATTAACTTAACAAAGTTGAAAGAACAATTACCTAAAGAATCACGAGCTTAGTACAACTAGGACACGAAATTTATATATTAAGCGAGAATAATTAAGAAACAAACCAATTGATATTTCAACCAAAGCAGAGAATAACAAGCAAAATAATATTAGCATCCATGAATAACATGCCTGGAAAAAAATAGAGCACCATCTCTTCCTCAAAAAAACCCAAAACAAAGCAAAAAAAAAGACACTCAGATGGACAAACTAAAAAAACGAGCTTCCTTTTGATGGCCGAATAGTTTGTGTTGCGTAATCAGCTGTGTAGTTTAAAGTGCTCGTGAAATAAACCTTATACTCCTCAGGCTAGTTGTTACTCAAATGAAACAATCGATAGCAAAGAACCAGTATAATTTCATATGGTAATTCAGCATAATCAAATAATTCGGTTAATGTAAATTGGCCACCGTAAAAAGTTTCAAAGCCGACGTTTTGAGCATTAGCCCTTTCGTCAGGGTGAAAGACGAAACGTCAGCTTCCTTCCTTACAGAAACATTTACCATCCTTCAAACTCCCTCCGTTCAAGCAGCTAATCTGTGGGCAGGATCGTGTTATTGAGAAGTTAGATGTACATGTACCACCACATTGCTCAGAGATTTTCTTATGACGCGAGCGAGTCTGTGTCCTTGATGCGCCACACGCTGTGTTGCAAGTACTCCAATCCGACCAAGCACTTAGTTTGCAACTAACTGGCGTAATTCCGTTGCAATGCCGCGCTTCGTGGAGGTCAGGACACTGTGCTCCTCCACAATTTTTGGAGGATACCACCGTCCTTGATGGATTTTGGGTCCCTTGTTGTCCGCATTTGTCAGCACTACACCCACTCCAAAGTGACCAAAGACTCACTTGACAGTTAATCGGTGTACTGCCGTTACATTGCTGTGTCGCGTGTAGATTAGGACACTGTGCTCCTCCACAACCTGGTGAGGAGACCACCGTTCTTGATCGACTCTGAGACCCTTGTTGACCACACTGGTTTGTGCTGCACGGATTCCATGAAGACCAATGGCTGACCTGGCAATTTCGTGGAGTGCATGATCTACGACGCCTTCGAGACTGGGCGTCAAAAGATGGTGCGAAGGCGAGCGTGGCAACTAGTATCACCACAGCTGTAATTTCCACCGTGATCATACTTCCGAAATCTTACAGAAACTGGATCAAGACAGGGATTTCATCTAGGAGATACACATCGAACGCCCTATAAAAAAATCTTGACTGGCTCGACCTCGGTTAGGCGAAACAAGGCAATTTGCAATTGAAATCATATTGATGGGAAAAGGCCAACATGTTTATGTATTGTCGTTATTGATATCATTAATGCCGGTGTTAAAGACCCATTTTTGACCAGTATTCATTACGCGCGGCGTTGGCTATTGGCGGCCATCAGCTCAAAGTTGACTATATTTTATTCCACAAGCTTCGGGGAAACAATGCAAGCCTCGCTGTCGTGAAAACCATGAGAAAAACAAAGACGCACAATACGTAATAGTCAATACTGGGTCTGTAAAATTTAAGAATGGTACCCTTGACGTGCTCTGGTTTTCTTTAATTTGTCGTGGAGATAAAGTTGGGTGAAATCCGCTATAATTTTAAATTATTTTATGTAGTCATCGTTGGAAAAGATAATTTGTTCATCAGAGCTGCGGGCTAACCCTCGTTACGTCGCCTTTAAAAACTCTCTTCGATGGCCAATTTACACAGGGAAATTAGTTATTAAAACAAAAGTGTCTCATCTATAAGGGGATTTTATGATAAAATCCCCTGATGTGTGAGTAATCACGAAACAGGCTTGTAGGGTTGAAACTGTGATCTCTGTTATTTTCCCTGTCTCGATACATATCGCGTTCTACTTTTACGTATCGAGCACTGTACTTCGGACAAATCGAAACACGGACTTCATATATATATATATTAAATATTTTTTAAGAAGAAAAAAGGACGCAACTACATTTTCCGGCAAGCCTGTTTCGTGAATCGCTTCACTCTTCAGGGGTTCTTTTGAAGAGTGAAGCGATTCACGAAACAGGCTTGTCGGGAAAATGTAGTTGCGTCCTTTTTTCCTCTTAAAATATTTATTCCGCTCTTCTTCAACGTATAGAGCACTGTTCCACGCGAAAATCGACTTGCAGCCTCCTTATATATATATATATATATATATGTCCATAATAATGGGCACAAATTTATTTTCACAATTTTGTTGCAACAGTATCAGAAGTTACCTATTATAACTATTATAAAAATGGTCCATCAAGTGAGAGGCTAGAACCATCTGCGATTGATGAAAAGGAAAATAAGCGCCTTGCGAAATCTAACCAGCTTGCAAAGAAGGGCAGCTGGAACAACTCTCTTCAAGTCACTTGCTGTACTAGACTAATGTCAACAATAAATAACTATAGATATTAATCATTCGCCAAGAGGATCAGTCGAGAAGATCATAACAAAATGTTCGCTTGGTCAGGAGATTATAACATAGCTATTACAACTGAAGTGAAAAGGTTCTACTTCAGTATAAGGTAAGAATAAAAGACACTACGCACGAGGTAAAATATTGAACGCTTAAAAAAAAACCAGTCAGGTCATTCGCTAAGTATATCATATTCGCAACGTAAGTTTTGAAGGGATAAACAATGATACAGACACTTTTTTCACTCCTTTCAAATGACGTAAATTTTAATTTCTGCACACGTGTTTGTTTTAAGTAGGAATTATGCCACTAGTGGTTTGGTTCTATTAGAGTGCCGTCGACATTCTTCTAGTCATACAGTTGTGGTCTGACTTCCACGCGATCTTTCGCAAGCAAATTCCGAAGTCCGGTTCACTAAGCGTTGGGCTTGTCTTCTTTCTTGTATGGAGCTTAATTTGTTTTGATCAGAACTGTGAAAGGTAGTTCCATAGGGTATACCAAAGATGTTTTCGGCCAAGACTTCTATTGTTGTTATACTGCTGGTGTGGTTCTGTTTAACCTCTTACTGAGAATGATTAATAAAACAGGACTGTGTTTAAGACAGTACAAACAGAAACCATCCAATCTCTGCGCATTGTACCGACGTACCCCACATTAACATGTTTGTTCTTATCGTAAAAGAGGTTATTGCTCTTCGTGGTGGTAAGTAACAATAAACTGTTTAATCGTTTGTCTCACGATGTTGTCACATGAGATGTAGATCGTGACGTTTCGACTGCTTACTGCTAATCTTCATCAGGCGAAGGGGTCGACTGCTCACGCGTTACCATTTGTATCAGTGCAAATCGAAATCCGCCAATAGCATTAGATCACCGTGATACAAATGGTAAGGAGTCGACTGGCAGTAAGCAGTCGAAACGTCGCGATCTACATCTCTAGTGACTACATTGTAAGAAAAACGGATAAACAGTTTATCATGTTTGCTCTTACCTTCGAACGGCAAATCATTTCTCTAACACACTGTGATGTTGTATCCAAGCACTCAAAGGCCAATAAACACAATTCAAACTGCTATTAGGGCTCACAGACGACTTCTTTTTCTGCCTAGAATGCTTGGGTAACTGCGTAGTGCAAATGTTAGTGAAGTCTGCGAAATGTTACAAAAAAAGACTGTGAAAATCAGTCAAGACCAGCGTGGATCTAATCATTACATTTTCTAAGCACCCTTACACTTGAAACGGTAGTGAAGTTTAGAGACTGTGGCGTATTTGAACTTAATGAGACTTAAAAGTTTCCCATACTTTCAAATGAGGAACTGAACTGACAAAGAAGACAAGGGTATCAAATTGATTAAATCTTGTTGTCGCCACTGAACATTGATATTTTGTTTGTTTGTTTGTTTGTTTTTGTTTTTCAATACTTTGTCTTGTTTGCACGCATTGCGTGCCATTGAATTAGTTACATTAGGTACATGTGAATTTACGCGACCTCGCGGTTAAGAAAAGGTAATGAATGGTTGGGTTGTGAAATACAGTACTTATCTTTGTGGTGGAAGCGTTTAACACGGCACTTGGGCTTTCTTTGGTGAAATTGTGGGGTTTATTTTTACTACCTATTCCGCCTACGGCAATAATAAATGTTAGAAATTAAAGACGAATGATTTATTTATTGAACACGAACTTTCCAACCTTCATTTTCCGCCGTGTTGTATAGCAAATATGATTCCAAGACATACGCAACACGATCGCATATCTTTCTCGTTTCAACGAATAACATATTTCCTTATCCTCTTTAGCTGTTTCCGGAGTTTTACGGAAATCACACGAAACACTGGCATATCTTCCTTTCAAACTAAATATGTATGTCATATGTAGGGGGAACTTGGGGGCGGTGAAGAGCTTTAGTTGCCCTGTTCAGTTCATTGTGTTCTTTTTTTTTTATGGGAGACACGTTTCTCTCATCAAGTCTTTCTTTATTCAGGAGTATGGATGGTTAACCACGGCTAAAAAAGGGAATCTGAAAAAATTGAATAGGAAAAATGTACAACTACATCTTTCACTTTCTTCCAGCGAACTAAGATTTAATAATTTTCTCATTCAATCACATGTCAAGCTAAAACACACACGATTTTATTTTGGCTTTACATTGGCATGCAAGGCATACATATAAGTCAAGGGGAAGATAAGATGTGCTGCTACAGTAGCTACACTCAAAACTGATTCGTGCACAACTGATGATTTAATATATTTCAGTGAGTATTACTAACTACAACAATCATTGTTTTTCAATAGTGCAGTTCACTCTCAAAACGTCCTTCTCTACCTAAGAGTATAAATGGGTAACTACAATCTGAAAGGTTGATCTGATGTTCAACTAAGTTTTTTTCTCTCTGAAACAAAATCCGTCTTATTCTTCCATCACCCGAGAAGCGAATTTCAGAGTGTACACGTGTTACTAACTACGAAATCATTGTTTTCTAACAGTGAATTTTTCAAGATAATATGAAAACTGGATACCAATACAGAAACATTACATGTACAAGGAAATATTGTCATTTCATTCGAGCTCTGCGCTTCAAGAAAGTTTTTCGATGCTGAATAGAAGGAAAAACTTACTGGTAACGACTATATTTCAAATGAGTCTTGTATGTACTCTTAAGCAAAAGATCCTATCCCTTCCCTGCACCGTAAGTCCCTGCTATTATGCTGTAACAATATTCCGATATAATGAACATTTTTTGTTCTTGTTTCTTTAATTACTTGCACGAAACACTCAAAAAAAAAGAAATTAGCACCAAAACCATAGCCATGTAGACATAAATGTAATGCAAAACTGGATTATTTCGTCATGTGCTCGCCATCTAAAAATCCGTTGCTCGCTACAAATGGCAAATTAGAATTACTGGTGCATCTCAAAATTTCATTAAACTAGCTATAAAAAAAAGAAAATATACTTTTTCTGAAACTGGATTAAAGGCCATGACTCCAATGTGTGGGAGACTGCCGCACCCTAACCAAGGCTACCACTGTTAGTGGAGATAAATCAACCCGGCTTAGTCCTTCGCCGAAGTTCTTCCGTTTCAAATAAAATAATTGCTCTAAATCAAACCTTACTGGCTTCATGTTTATGAAAATAGACCACACACATTCTATCGGTTTATCGGCGTCATAGCCCTGGCGGGATTTGGGAGAATGATAAATAAGTTTGTGCATCACGATCCGGAGGCGTGTGAGTATAACAACCTACTCGAGTTTTCTCCCAACATCCCTTGTTTTCCCAACGTACCAACATCCGAACGCCGGTGAACCGATAGAAAGAGCGGTCTATACTATTGCTTTTGTAAAACAAAAGCTAAACAAGATTCAATTTTTTATGGTTTACAATAAAGAAGAGGTTTTTCCCCAATCAGATCAAGATGCTCTTGGGATCTCAGTTATTTTGAACATATTCTTTGCTGCCACAATACAAAATGATTTTGTATTTGAACGATAACTACTTAGGCTTGGGCTTTAGAATTTGTTGAAAAATGCAAGTGCCCTCCTCTTAGGGTTTTTATTTATGTTTTGACCCACTCGTCATTATACCGCCTATAAGCTCATTTTACGATGAGTCATTGTACAAAATCCCCTATACATTGAGGAAACAAAGAATTCCCACCCTCTTACTGCTACAAAATACCCTGGATTACCGATTTTTTCCCCACAAACTACCCCAGCCAAACCTTCTACATACATATTAACTGAAGGCAGAAAAAAAAAAAAGAACAAACCAAAAAAAAAAAAATGGAGCTCTGCTTTTAAGCTTGATTAAGTCGTGATACTATTTCTTGTCATCTAACAAACGTTTTATACGAAAATCAATCTATTAAAATATTAGAAAAAACTAATATATCATCCAAATGGAAAACTAATAAAAGAAAGCTTGTTATCTGACCACGAGATGAACGAAGGCTTAATTTGAAATTCGATCTATAACCTTTTCTTTTTACTTTATACAAGTGTGATTGTAAGTGACTCTAAAACTGCTAAAATTGTTGCCTAATACAGATTATGGCTCTCACACTTTGATGCAAAATTCAGGAAATACAATATTTCATATATGTTTTGCTAATAAGTCTTCGGCTGCTACCTTGTTTTTCGCGTCTGCTTCTTGCTGTGTCGCTCACCTTCGTCCGCTGTTCATGTTCTAATTCAATTACATAAGATCTGCAACAACTGGTAGCTCGCAATCGACCAAGATGTCATAGATTTCTCCAACACTCAGGTGGCGATGCTTTGCCACAGCGCCAAGAACAACATCAGAAGGATTCACAACTCTCTCATCTAAAAAGCACATCTCGATTTCGGAGAAACCCAGCCTTTCTGCCAACAGTTTCCACCTCCCTCGAACTACGTATAAAAACATATTATGGTCTTTTATAAATTGTGTTACAAAAAGGGAAAAAAGATTTTAACCTCAAACCAGACCCTATTGTGGACCTCATGGTCAAATGGCATAAATTGCTGACCTTTTCTTGGAGCCCGATATCCTCCAAATTGGTCTAAATTATCGCTTTCACATCCTTTGGAAAGGGTTTGATGGAAGCTGACGAAACTTAGTTAGTTATGAACTAATCTAACCGGAATATGATCTCAAAGCGCATCTGCAAAATCAAATCTTGTTAAGGTCCGAGTTTTTTCGAGAGCCATTTTCAGAGTCGAGAGACGACAACCTAGGAGTTCAATCAAAAGCTGCAACTAGAATGAATAAATGGATGTGCGGAAGCCGACCTAATTCCTTACCCGAGAGGCTGAATGTCAAATCCTTGTATTGTTCATGTGGCATGCAACCAACTGACATATCGTCATTCAGCAACGGTCCTGTAGAGACAAACAAACAATAAAAGAAGATAAATATAGCAGAATTTATTTTAGAAAACTTAAAACCAAAACAACAACAAAAACAAAAAAAACAAACAAACAAAAAAATATATATATATACACTGCACTGATGAGGGCCAGAAGGCCGAAACAGTACTGTCAGCAGTTAGATATAGTTCTTTGGCATACAAAGCTTTGCTTTCATGTCCAAACTGAGCACTCTATCAGGATGAGTCATTGCTGCTGGCATTGCGCATGGTCACTAGTTTTTCTAGTTTGAGCACTCTATCTGGCATGGCTTAGATGATCCCACATGTGTGAGATCACTTGGGGTGGCTATATGCCTTAACTCCATTCTAACGTTAGCATTGCACTGATGAGGCCCAGAAGGCCTAAAAAGTACTGTCTGCAGTTAGTTATACATATGTACATATATAGGAAGTCTGCAAGTCGATTGTCGCGTGGAACAGTGCTCAATACGTTGAAGCAGAGCAGAATAAATATTATGACAGGGAAAAAGTTGCTTCCTTTTTCCCTCTCATAATTTTTTTGTACATATATATATATATATATATATATATATATATATATATAACTAACTGCAGACAGTACTGTTTCGGCCTTTGTGTCCGATATTGGTGCTGACGTTCTTGCTAAATGGAGGGTTGTACCAGAGGATGTTGCTTCGCTGCCTGTTTTTGCGTTTGGCAGTCGTGGTGGGTTCGTAGTGGAGGGTGTATTGATATCCGCCTTCGTCAAGTGCTTTTTGGAACGGGGGGGCGGCTTTGTCGAATGAAACTTTGTCTGATGAAAGGGATGAAAGTCGTTTGTTGATGCCGGCAGGTATGTTCTTTGTGGTGATCGGTGGATGATTGCTCTCGCGGTGTACGTACTGTAGTGTGGTGTTAGGCTTTGTGTAGGGCTGGTAGGTGCTGTTGTTTAGGTTGAAAGTGACGTCTAGGAAGTTGATAATCTTTTTGTTTGCTTCGATAGTGATACGTAGTCCGTTGCGATTGAAGATACGGCAAATTTCCTTCTTTATATTTTCGGTGTCTCTCGACGTGGTGTTGGTGGTGGCTAGTCCGTCGTCTCTGTAGAGTCCTACGTTGATGTTGAGGTCTTGTAGCTGTGAAAGAGGGAAACTTCATACTAGATCGCACGTTTCGGCGCCGTCGTAGCTGCCCATCGTGACGTCAAATATCGTGTCTCCTTTCTTTTGCCACGGTTGCCGCTTGTGTATGAGTGTTGGTTTCTTAGCGTGGATTATGATGTTCCGTTCGTCCATGGTGATGTTGTCATATGTGGATGCGAAGTCAAGTGCCTTGTTGAGAGGGTCTTGGCTGATGGATGGATAGAATTCCTCGATATCGAAGCAAATATATATATATATATATAAATATTATGAGGGGAAAAAATGAAAAAAAAAAAATTATGAGGGGAAATGCAGTTGCGTCCTTTTTTCCCCTCATAATATTTATTCTGCTCTGCTTCAACGTATTGAGCACTGTTCCACGCGAAAATCGACTCGCAAACTTCCTATATATATATATATAGTCTGCAAGTCGATTTTCGCGTGGAACAGTGCTCAATACGTTGAAGCAGAGCAGAATAAATATTATGAGAGGAAAAAAGGACGCAACTGCATTTCCCGACAAGCCTGTTTCGTGAATCGCTTCACTCTTCAGGGGTTTAAACCCCTGAAGAGTGAAGCGATTCACGAAACAGGCTTGTCGGGAAATGTAGTTGCGTCCTTTTTTCCTCTCATAATATATATATATATATATATATATATATATATATACTAGAGCAGATCAAAAGGGGATCAACAACGAAAACAACCACACAATAAAATCAAGCACGCGCTGACGTTATTTTAATGTTGCATTGAGAGGACGCTCGTGTGAGTACTTTTACATATCTTAGAAACCTATTTCCTCTCCCCCGTACGAAAAACAAAATCATCTTTTTAAAACTCACCAGCAGTACCAGCAGGCGTAATCTCTCGTAAGTGTCTCACCAAATCATCCCGTTTCTCAGATTTAGCTCTCAGGGCAAAGGCACGAATCATAATTCTCGTCTCAGGCTCTGGACTGACCAAAGATACTGGTTCCAACTGCAGAGCTTCTCGAAACTGAATCACGATATCCTTGACATCACTTGCTGAATTGAGTGGAATGGACTGGATGGAAGTATTGATACTCTCGGGCAGCGCAAGATCTTTCCGTTTCGTTCCTTGAAAATGATTAGAACGAATTGAAATAATAAAAAAAAAAACTGCAATAAGACAGAGTTAAGCAGACGGAATGTAATTTGCTAAGGCCCAAAACTTTTGAGTTGGTTAAAAGTCTGGTTTAGGAGAGATAATTTTATGCTAATTTCTGTAAAATTATACGAGAAGGGATGTTTACAAAATAAGCCCTTCTTTTAACTCCGACATTTTTATTATGTGATAATGACATGAAAAAAAGGACCCTTACCTTCTACGGAAAATATGCCTTTTGCACTGAAGAAGCCTCGACTCGTTGCGTGAAGAGCTTGCAGCTGCTAAAAAACAAATTAAATCCACTTTTAAACTACTTTTAAAAAATGACACTGAACATAAAAAATATTAGCGCTATATTAACCCAAAATATTAGTTCTTATCAACCTAAAGATGAGACTGACAACGTACCTGATTCGTTGACATTCTGGCACCTTCCTCTTCTTCTCCAAATAAGAACCAGCATTTGAACTGCTGGATCCGAATCCTGCAATCTCTAGGAAGGATACGTCCTGGCCTGTTGCAATGTTGACGCTCTCGCAAATCAGATTCTGACAGAAAGTGTAGACACTCACATCCACGCACGTTATGATCGCGGCATTTTACCGACCCGGGTTGAGAACAGACTGGGCAGCAGACACACATATCGTACTTCACGTTGTTGAGCCAGTGAAACTCTTTCCGCATGCATTCGAGTATAAACCTCAATTTCCAGGGAACAGCACGGGATAGATCTCCTGTTTTCTCGTCATTGTCAACGCTATAAAGAGCGACTTCAACGGCTGAGGGATGGCACCAAAAAATGACAGAGATACCTTGGTCTGGAAGAATGTGAAACATGGCAAAATTATGAAACAACCGTGGGCTCATTTCGCTGTTCCATTCTTCGCCACACCACTGGAAGAAATGTAGGATAAGTCGGGAAAATAGACCAGGAGGTACTCGACCTGATGCAAATGTTACAAAAAGAGATGGAATGTTTACAGAATCGAGAAGCTGAAGGACGTCATCTGTTGGGGGTGACATCAACATGGACGGCACAAGGTACTGCTTGCTATCTTTAGACGACGGCCAGGGGGAAAGCAAGCATAATCTCTCCATGATGGCAATGAGGCTGTTGTGACTTTCTTGGTTTTCGAGCAAGTCTCTCCAAGCATGGTCAATGAGTTTTTCATCCAAGATTCCGGTTTTTTCCAGTTGGATCCAGAGGTCTTTGACAGCATGCTCCGTGTGTTTAAAACGCCTTACAGTAATTACGTTTTTGAGGACATCAACAAGCCATTGAGGATCTAATATCACCATCCTTTCCAACTCTGGAGAGCCACTAAAATGAATCACAATTCTCTGATCATGCAAAAAATTCAATAAAGTGGAAAACTCATCATCTTCTTGAATTCCACAATCTTCAAATGCAATCCTCTTGGCCTCTTCAAGTGTTATCCACTTATCGTGCTTTTCGCGAAGCTTGTTTTCATACCTAAACCACTTCACCGGAACTTCTTCTTTCGTCAGCTGCAGTTCCTTTGCAACAGCAAGGATCTCTTCTCTCAGTCGCTTAACTTCGATACATTCTTCCTCACTCCCAGACTTTGTATTATCCACGACGAAAACATCTTTATACAGATGTTCCTTGTAGATCTTGGACTGCAAAAAGCCATACGTTTTTAGAGCAAGGTCTCTGGCGTTAGATCCACGAAACGGCTCGTCAGCATGGGTGCAGACCAGGAATACTGGGGGAAGCCTCCATGGCAAAACATGACTAACATTCGAAGCGGTCTCTTGGGAGCTGGAATTCTCATCCGGACTTACCAAGGAATAAATTGATGACATCCAAAAGTCCAGATAATCAAGGTTCGTTTTACTGCAGTCAATGTCTTCTTTGTTCTCGAAAAGTCCTGTTTTGACCGGCGGGGTGGCTTTCTTGCCTGGATCACGACTCAAGTCAGACACCAAAATATAGATAGCTTTTTCCGTAAGGAAAATTGGATGGGTTTCGTAGTACACTGATTGTCCACCAAAATCCCACAGAACTGAGTAGATGTTATCTTCGTGGTTTGCACTTTCTTCCTCTTGAAGCATTTTTTCAACCAGCCTGGCCACTTCCTCGGGCAATTTTCTGTGTAAGGACTCGATATTTCTTGAGAGCTTAGTTGGGCTTCGAGTTGATATTGATCCATCCGGAGGCTCCAACTCTGACTCTGGGTAAAAATCCAACCATGGCACCAACCACGCTGGAGTTGCCCTTCGTTCCCTTAATGATTCACTGATCACTTTCGCTGTTGCTATGTGTTCAAATTGATCTTCTGATTCAAATTCTACTTCTTCCTTAACTTTTCCGCTCTTCCAAATCTCTTTTGATACTTTAAAGTACAAAGAGTCAGTCTCTATTCCGACTGTGCTTTCCTCTTTTTCGTTGAAATTTTCTCCTTTTAAGGACTTTTTCAGGCTAGTTTTTCCTGTCCGCTCCTGTCCGATGAACATCACTGGTATTCTCTTGATGCAGGCCTTTCCCCCCGTTAAGGCTTTGTTGTATGCCTTAACAGCTTCAGGACCTCGAGCATAAACTTCCAAAGGGGCTAAGGATACAATTTTTAAATTATGCGTTAGCAGGTATAATAACCCGTGGCTGTCTTATGTAAAGTGAAGAGGGGTAGGTTGTGTTTAAAATATAATGCTACTCTCTCTTCTGGTGTTGTTTGTTCTCTGTTTTAAGAGAGTCATGTACTGAGGTATTTCTCATACGTATATGTATACTTGCAAATATTCAAAAATGGTAATTAGTGCAACATAGCGATTATAAGTGTTAATGATCAAGCGTGGCTGAGTTCTTAACACGCGGTTTCTTATGGAACGAGACGAAGTTAAGGTCCACAAAAACGCAACGAAAAAAAATGAGGCTAACTTTCAGCCACCTAGATCGAACAACTTCGGTCAATAAAGGCTATTTGCGATTCCATCGCCGACATTGTCCGAAAATAACGACCTTAGTTCATCCCGCTCCACGCAAATTTCTCATTGCGTGGGATCAAAGCGGGTGATCCCGCTCAGATAGCCAATCAGAATGAAGAATTAGCTTCATATTGACTTCGGGCACTTCCGGTGTATAATTAAAAATGAACTTACTTTTAAGTCAGATTCTGCTGAAGTTAAGAAACTACCTGATTGCGCTAATGTGTAATGTATACATAAGTGTAATGTATACATAAATAAAAGTTAACAGAAACAAATGAAAGGGTTAGTTGTCGCTGAAATGTCTGATAAAGCAGCAGCTTCATCTTCCCTGCAATAACAAAACTAAAAAATCCGATGGTAATTGGGTTTTCGGGGCCAACTACAGCTCAGTAATTTAAACAGTAATTTATGTCTAAATTTTATAGGCCTTAGAAACCAGGCAAGTAGGCGATTCGATTGAGGCGTTGGGCAACTAAGTTTCTCTTTTATTCCCATATCAAACTCATGGGGTACAAGTAGTGATCACGCTCACTTCAACACTCCACTCAAATCGAGTGTAATTTTCGAATGTTTTACCATCGTGCAGATTCTCTACGGAAAAAGCACTCAATGTACCTCTGAAATATTAAACTATAATATTGTGGCTTTCTATTTCGCTAATTTTCTAACTTGAAGGTAAAGTTTTTCCCTCGTCATTTTTACCTTTTCTACGAGCGGTTGCCTGAAATTAACAAGGCGTTTTTGATCAAAACACGACCGAGCGAAGGGTCTCAGGCGATATCTCTTTTACGCAGGCGCACATTAAAAATATACCGCCAGAATCAAAAAGAGGAACAAATTTCCTTTGTTTTGATTTGTAAAGTGTCGAACAAAAAGCAGATTTACCTTTGTCAAATGGCGTTTCAAAACAGCTGTATCTTCCTCCTTTTGATTTTTTCCTGTTTTTTAAGCGTGAAAGCAGCAGGAGAGGGATCGGGAAACTCAGAAAGCGCTTCGGCAATTAATCGCCATCGTTTACTTACAAGTTAAACAAGTAAGATTTGTGAAGTTCGTTGAAGTATAAAGTCTAAATAAATGCCTTTTTTAAGCTTGTTTGCTGGATTTTTCGTAAACTTCCTTATTAATTTTTCGTTTCAGCTTACTAATCTATACTATTTCAAAGCAATGTAAAGGCTAAGACGGAGAACCATGAGTCGGTCCTTTCAACAATCGTAAACAAAGTGTTTGAGCAATTAGGTATAAGAGGTGTAATAATCAATAGCCGCATATCAGAATTCTTCAGAAAGAAAGTATTCTGTCTTCAGAAAGCTGTCAAGAAAGCTAGTAATCGTGGCGGAAGGCAATTAAATGCACTTCTTAGCAAGTTGGAAACGGGCCCTCGGTATCGATTTAATATCATATCGATCTCAATATCATACAGTCTGGTATCTTTCTTCCGTAGATTCGCCTTTCTAACGAGGGTGTATGTTGAGTATTCATTGGAAAATCGTTTTTTTTTTTTATTTCCCTCTTTGGCCTGTCTGCCATTTTTAACGGAGAGCATGCGCATTACGTGGGGTTAGTGGTTGCGTACACCTGGAACCGAGAAAAACAAATGTTCGTCGCACTGGGGAAAGAGTTTGATATGGCTTTCGACTGCGGGCGCTTTCGGTGTATAATTAAAAATGAGTTTACTTTTAAGTCAGATTCTGCTGAAGTCAAGAAACTATCTGATTGCGCTAACAATACTATTTAATCAGTCTCAGCATTATTTCCCATTACTGTTATCGGGTAACATTTGACCGTCAATAGCTGATTCACACTGATATGAGCCGTTAAAGCCTAATCAGTTTAGCTCTATCTATAGAGGGTATTACAGAGATGCACATCTTGCAGTCGGGGAACGATTCAGCTTTATTTCTTAGCGTTAAGCTGCGTTATTCTAATGTGTTTTCTTTTTGTTGCTGCCATTGTTGTAAATTTATAATACCATGCTTAATTAAGATTAAGTCAATAGAATGAGCTATTATCAAATAAAGGAATTGAAAGTCAATGTATTATTGATTATATTTGCTATTATCAAACATACATGCATATCCAACGTGTAGTGTATAGAGTGAATATTGAAACACGGTCAAAATAAATAGATAACAAATAAATTACCTTCTAGCCTCTTTTTCCTCTCTAAAATGAAAACAAAAGAACTAATTACGATATGGTTTGCAAAATCATCCCAATCCCTCAATACAATTATGTAGAGAACCTACAGATCTGGTGGCTTAAGAGTGCACGATTTTTTCCAAGCATTGACCCCCGCGAGGTGTTGCTATATTGCAAGACTAATTTACCTACTTAAAAAAAATAAAGTATTTTCCTAACTCCAAGAGTGTATTGTAGACATAAATAAAAGTTAACAGAAACAAATGCAGGGTTAGTTATCGCAGAAATGCCTGATAAAGCAGCAGGCTCATCTTCCTTGCAACAACAAAACTAAAAAATGCTATGGTTAGTGGAAATTCGGGTCCAATTACAGCTCAAATGGGCACACAGCGAAACAGTAATTTATGTCCATGTTTTATAGGCCATAGAAACCAGGCAAGTGGACGATTCGATTGAGACATTGCGCAACTGTATTTCTCTTTTATTCTAAGCTTTCGCGGATCTACCGTATCGTCTGGGAATGTTAAGAAAATAGAAAATTGTTTACATTCCTGAACGATGCCGTAGATCTACGATAGCATGAAATAAAAAAAAGAAATACAACAGCTCAAGGCCTGTTATACATTTATACTAAGATGCTTCAATCAGTCTAACACAATAGAATGTGCTCTAAGAAAATGAAGTAAAAACTACGGAGAGTTTAACTAAGTATATTGCCTTTATTAAACATACATACATGTCTAATATATCTAATATCTTCAAAGCGTGAATATTGAAACACTGTCAAAATAAAAGTAACTAAGATTCATTATCGTAGGTAGCTAATAAATTACCTTCTTGCTCCTTCTTCCACTCTAAAATGAAAACAAAATGACGAATTACGATAAGGTTTTACCAAGTCATCCCAATCCCTGAATTAAATGATTTAGAGAACCGACAGATCTGGTGGCTTAAGAATGCATATTTTTTCCCAAGCATTGACCCCCGCAAGGTGTTGCTATAATGCAAGACTATTCTACTTAAAAAACAAAAATATTTTCCTTACTCCAAGTGTGTATTCGATACATAAATAAAAGCTAACAGAAACAAGTACAAGGGTTATTTATCGTAGAAAATGTCTGATGAAGCAGCGCTGTTGTCGCTGTTGCTTTTCTTTAGGAGGTCACTTGTTCACGAATTTCCTTTTTCTTCTGAATTCAGTCCAAAAGCAAGCGAAATGCGAGCCTCGAATACCAAAACAAGAAAAAACAAAGCTACTACAAAACAATCAAATTGCTGTTAACAGGCTAGTATTTGTTACTTATAATTTCTTCATGTTTTTCTCTTAGTATTTTTGTTTGTTTTCAAAAGAAACATGAATATTTGCATATTAAATTAGGTAAAAACCGCGCATACACACAAAAGAATAATCAATCAAACAAATGGCTATGGGAATGTTAGTTTTCATGGTCGATTTTACACCTCTTACAAGCCACGATTTACCCTTCTCACTTTCATTCTAGATATTATCTTACAAAAAAAATTGAATTGTTGGTATTCAGTTTAAAAAACGCATTTATATACATTCAATACATAAATAAAAGTTAACAGAAACAAATACAAGGATTATTTATCGCAGAAATGTCTAATTAAGCAGCGCTGTTACCCCTGTTGCTGTTCTTTATGAAGTCGCTTGCTCACGAATTTTCTTATCTTCTCAAATTATAGTCTAAAGTGCAAGCGAAATGCGAGCCTCTAATACCAAAGCAAGAGAAAACAAAACAGTTGCTGTTAACAGGCTAGTATCTGTTACTTGTTCTTTTATGCATTCTTGTTTGTTTTCTCCCTTTTATACTTCGCGTACAGTGTGCAACTTGTAAGACTATGTGAAATTAACTTGAGAACTACAGAGATTTAGTAACACAGCCAACTACATTTACTTTTTTTTCAGACGGAGGAAGGCAAGCAAACTGAGAATTACTACGAAGTAAGATATAAATAATCTCAGTTCCCTTTTGATTTTGATGAGAATATACCCGTGGATGAGAAAACCTCACTGATTACTTACGTTTAAAAGAGGGGGGATTGTGGAAACGGCTTTTGGCTCTGGTCGTGTTTCTCAAAGAAATGAAGGTTTACTCTCAATAAATCATGACATGTCTTGAAGTGAATTGTTGCTGAATATTCAAAGAAGCCCTTTATTTTGTCGCACCGGCGACGAAAATCAAACAAACAACTAAGAATGCTCACCGAAACAGTACAACAAAACGTCCAATTGAAGATTTTTCAATCAAAAGCTTTCACTCGGAAAAACTCTAAAAATCTCAAGTAAGAATTAAGGGTAACTTCCGCGCAAAAACTTGTTGACACTTGCCTCGCAAACCTTTCTTATTTCGCTTCAAAAACCTATATAAATAACCGTCAATAGGTTTGAGGTACCGTTCCAATTAAATTGGTTGAAGACTTAGCGATGAAAAGTTCAGATGAATTTCGATCACATTTGAGAGAAACTAAGCGGTAAAATTTCTGCACAGCCCCATACTACATTTTGCATTCAATTCTTGGACAGAGAAAACAATGACAAAAACAGTACATTGCCATTGGGAAAACAGATTTTTTTTACAATAGTATGGGGCTGTGAGGAATTTTTACCAACTAAGAAAACTAGATCGATGTCAATTTTAATGGCTACGCAGAGTCTGATTTAGTGGAGAAAAAATGGACTGATGTGATGACTAATTGCTTTCATCAACATCCCTTATAAAGCAAAACTTATGCTTCATATACAAAGGTGACTGCTTCATCAGGGTTTCTAAACACGAGGAAACCGATGAATGAACGAGGCAGCGAGACGAGTGCTTTTATTGTATTTGGGTGTTTAGAAACCCTGATGAAACACGAAGCTCGAGTTTATAGAATGGCTTCTCCAAAGGGTCTGATTTATTTGCAATAAACACAAAAGCAAAACAGAGATCATGCTTGTATTTAGTTTTTGCTTTCTTTTGTTTCATTAAACATGAACAGATTTGTTGGGCAGTGTGATGAAATATGTTTTTGTGTTTTTTCCAAGTGCGGCTTTTTAATGAGAGGCAGTAGCACGTTGCATTGACCTCGTCTGTTGCCATTTTGAAAAGTGGAATAAGCAGCTTTGCCAGGATAAGTCTTGCCAGTTTCGACCACCAAAGAAGCCAAAAAGAAGTTTCTTTGCTCGAACTTTCGAAGACCAAAAGTGAGTACAGTACAAAGAGAAACATTGCGGTCATACGGAAAAGAATTTTTTTTCCTGAGATGCGAAGGAAATTGCTTATAATTAACTACCGTATTTCGGTATTCCCGAAAAATACGGGCCATGACCATATGTAAATTTCAATAAAGTATAAAATTCCGAGACAGTATTCTGGCATGAGTAATGCGGCGAGATTTCTCTCTCAGTCACAGGGGTTCAATTTACAGCTTCTTGCTTAGAATTCGGTATACCAAGTTGCAGTGCTGCTCTTTTGAAACCGTTCGTGCTCGAAGGGCGATTCGTTATAATTTGAAGAAGTGATTCTATAATGATAAATTACTTGAAGTTTTAGTCAAATATCACAGCATTAGCAAAAGCATAGCTACGCTGAAAAGGCGCATTGAAAAACGCGGTTTCAGCGATGAAATCCGAGATACGGACAGAAACCTTTTAGATGAACCAGTCTGTAACTGAGGCTGGTACACTCCGGAAGGATAGAGTTTTAGTATTCATCGTCTAAAAAACTGGTGCGAAGGAAAGGTGGGTTAAAGTACTGTACATGAATACTGATGAGAAAATTATATGTATTGCATTTAGAGTAGAGAGAAGAGAGTAAAGTATAGTTGTTCGACTTATTATTCTCGTTCTTAAGAAACTCATCCTATTGTATCAAATAAATAATTTCTATTGTTGTTATGGATTTACTCCAATTTAGTCACTACCCATAAACACCATAAATACATTTTAAATAGACACCTTTAGCTGATTTTTTTTTTTCAATTTGCACTCAGCTTCGTTCTCTTTGATTGTATTCGAAGAGCACGAAGTAAACTGGATGATATTTCCAGTTTACTTTATAGAGATGCACACCCTGCAGCCGGGGAACGATTCAGCTTTAATTCTAAGTATTGAGCAGCGCTATTCCAACGTGTTTTGTTAATTGTCATGGTTGTAAATCTATAATACGATGCTTAAATCAGTTTTAGTCAATAGAATGTGCAATGATAAAATAAAGAAAATGAAACAAACATGCATAAATATCCAACGTGTACTCCAAAGAGTGAATATTGAGACACTATCAAAATAAAAGTTACTAAGCTTCATTAACTTAGGTAACTAATAAATTACCTTCAACACTTTTCATCGTCTCTAGAATGAAAACAAAATGTACAATTACGATAAAGTTTGCAAAATCATCTCAGTCCCATAATGAAACAATGTAGAGAACCTACAGATCTGGTGGCTGAAGGATGCATAATGTTTCCCAAGCATTGACCCCCGCGAGGTGTCTTATTCACCAAGAAAACGAAAGTATTCTCCTAATTCCAATGGTGCATTCTACACGTAAATAAAATTCAACAAAAAAAAAATTAAAAAAAAGGGTTATTTATTCGCAGAAATATCTGATAAAGCAGCCGCTTATCTTCGCTGCAAAAACAAAAATAATAGTTTTCAAGGTAAATGGGAAACCCGAGACCAATCCTAGCTCACATGGTCAAACCGCGAAACAGTGATTTATGTATACATTGACAGGCCTTAGAAACCAGGCAAGGAAACGATTCAATTAAGGCCTTGTGCAACTGTATTTCTCCCTTATTCAAAGTTTTTGCCGATCTACGGTATCGTTGGGAAATAGAAAGAAAATAGAAAATTAGTTACGTTCCTAAACGATGCCATAGATATGCGAAAGCATAGAATTAAAAAAGAATGACAATAGCTCAAGGCCAATCGCACATTTATAGTAAGATACTTAGATCAGTTTAACACAATAAAAAAAATTAGTTAAAAAATATGGAGTTTATAACTTTAAAACGACTTTAACGTTCCGGCACGACTTCAACTTTTCGGCACGACTTAAACATTTGGACCCCTTACCAAACTTTCCTTTTAAGCATCGTTTGTGTCATATTTGGTAACTGATTGTATTTGGAAGCTTTTTGTCGATGTTCTTTTCAGTGAAAAAACAACATTCCTCAATAAAGATAAAGAAAAACAGCCATTTTGTTTCATTTCTGCCGAATTTCTTATAGCGAGTCGTACCGTATACGTAGGAATTAAAAACGAACAAACTACAGCATTCGAACTATTGAAATTGTTGTAATAAATCCTTGCTTCTTCTGATGCGAATCAACATTGGTACAAAACGTCATAACGATAGTGGAGACTGTTGCCTCCAGTCACGAGAATAACTTAGTCTGATTTTCTAATTAAATAGCATTAAACAGTTAGTGAACATGAACGAAGTAGCTGCTCTTACTACAAGTCGTTCGTAAAGCCTATGATAAATAAAAATGTTTCTATTCTGAACTATTGGAACTCTCAGCTTATTTTCAAATGCAAATCAACATCAACGTCTATGTCTTAACAGTAGTGGAGACTACCACATCGAACTCAGTTTTATTTTCAAATTTTAATGATTATTAACTGTTGAGGGATCCGAAATAACACTTTAACAATTACGAAGTCTTTTAGAGTCTGGCGGTCAGCAGACAGTACAGAGGCACTCGCCCTCCGGGGCAGTCTTAAGTACCTCGTAGCTCAAGTCCAACTGTTCCTCGCTGGGCGAACTGTCGTAAACCCGCAAACGTTCGTTGATCGACGTTGAAAAAATCCAACTATTTTCCTAGTGTGGTAATTTGGACAAATTCTTCAGAAACAGCAGAAAACGATGTTTGACAGAGCAGCGTATCTTTCCAGCCACCAATGTTCGGAAATTGCTTCTTTAAAATGTTTTGTGATTCATTTATAAAGTTGTCGTGAAGGCGACCGTTGCTTAGGATGGTATTACGATCTTTTTCAAGGACATAAACTTTAACAGACTTGGTAAGTTTTGTCGAAGTGTTTTTGTCCTCTTTGTGGGCACTAGATTTCAAAGGCATCTCTACCTAAGTGTTCGTGTTTGGGTGTGACTGTACCGAATGATAGTAGATCTTTAGTCTTGAGCTGTCAAATAATGTTTTCAGCTCAGTACCGTCTTTTTTTTTTTTGAGATTTTAGAGACCCTTTGGTAACACCTTGCTGATGGTATAAGGACCTGACCACGCCCGCTCCAGTTTGCCTCCTTTTCTTGCCTCGTTCCGTAAGTTTCTCAGCAATACAGCGTCGCCCTCCTTGAATCTTAGTGGTTGCTGCTTTGCATCCTATGACTTCTTTTGCCGTTCTTGTGCTTTTTCAATGTTCTTTATTGCCTGAACCTTCACCTGGTCTCGAAAGTTCATCATGACACGAACTTTCTCATTAAATCAGCGGTTGGATCTCCGATTTTGTCAGAGAGTGAGTCAGTACTGCTAGGCTTTTACCTGATTTCCGTCTCGATGAGTAGAACGGGTGCACGGCCAAACATCAACCCGAACGGTGTGAATTTGGTGGAGTCATTGTTATTGGTTCGATAGGCGAACAGAATGGACTTGATGTGCACATTGTTGAAGGCCTAAATGTAATAGAGTCCTAAATGCAATAAGCCTCCAATGCAATCATAGAACTCCTTCAGTGCATTCTTGTTATAGCGGACATCCGCACTGAGATGTTGAAGTGACAGATGTTGCATCAAAAAATCCGCAGACCAATATACATTGCACATTACGGGCTCGCTGATGTCAATTAGCATCTTTTTATTTGCTATCAGTCGAGAGGCATTGGCTGTAAACCGTTGTAATAATGAACAAATGGAATAAAATGACAGCTGGCAAAACAACAAGAACGCTGACCAAAACCTCTCCATATATTACTGACTCAGACTCTAAAGTACAATAAATTTTGGAAAAAATCGATAACGTTATTCTTGCGTGATTAGTGATGGAGTTAACAAGTCATAAACCAAATTGCAAACTTGGACAAGGGAATCTACTGGCTTGCAGGTCGAACAATTTGCAGGCTCAGATATACATTTTTTGTCTTTCCATGCCTGAATAAACCTTGTTACCATGCACATTTTGTTTCCCAATTCGGGCCTCTGGAGAGCTATTGCTTTCAAATTCTCGAATATCTTCGTGAGTATATGAATATGGACAAAATAATTTTTCTCCCCAAGAGAACATAACTGGGACAATTATGTTCTCTTGATCTTGAAATGCACGCAACAAATCCGACAAACAGATTAGGTATTGCATGTGTCTGCATCAAATTATATACTCAGTTACGTACATTTAACAGGTATAAATGCAAAGAAGCTGCTGACCAACACATCATTACAAATCATCGGCTCAGATTGCCAATCACAATGCAGACATTTAAGTTAAGTTTCTTAATAGGGCGAAACCGAAACCTATCAGAGCCAGAGACGTTCATGCCAGGCACCAAATAGATTTGATGGATATGAGCAGAAAAGGATCCGTGAAGATGAATGGACATTTGTGGAGGTACGTTCTATTAGTGATTGATGTTTTCAGCCATTTCCTTTGGCTTCGTCCTTTGGAAAGCAAATCAAGCCAAGTAATTGCAATTGAACTGGAATGTATTTATATGGAGTATGGATCGCCAGAAATAATCCAGTGCGACCAAGGAGGGGAGTTCAAGAAAGCCTTGAAATTACTTTGCGATCGCATGAATATAAAATTGTTTTACAGTCGCCCGCGCCATAACCAATCAAAAGGCAAGGTAGAACGTTATTATAGGGCACTAAGATCAAAGATGGAATATGACCTTCAAAAGATAGGTCAATACGGTGTAAAGTGGGAGAAACAGCTCCCTCTTTATCAAAGAATTCTAAATAACGATCCCAAGGAAGTGATAGCTTACAAACCACCATTCGAAATATACGTTGCACGAAATTGTAACGCCTTCAGAGAGAGCACATTACAAGACGAAATCCTTCCTAGTGCTGGGAGGGTTCGCCCAACTAAGAATGACTGTTACCGGCGTTCGCGGCAAGCTTTGAAATTACAAAACCGAGCTAAAAAAGCCACGAGTAGATGTGACAAGCGGATGCAGCGAACACAACTTCGCTTAAATCCGCCCTCGGTCTATAGCTACGGAGAAAAAGTGTGTATACGTTTGAGAGGCAAACCATCGAATAAACGGCATGTGACGGAGGGTCGTATCGAGAAACGAAAGATCAAGTTGCACACCTGTAAGGTTTCATACACCTCACCACTTTCAGGGAAGGAAGAAAGGAAGTGGGTCTCTGTGAACGATATCACAAGCCTTACTCTAGAGCGAGAAAAACAGAAACAAAAATACGCTAAGCTGATTAAAGAGAAAAAAAATTGACCATTAAAAAAAGTATTACATGCCTTTAAGAAGAGATGATCATGCAAAGGCTATTGAAGACCAGGGTTTTAAATTGCTTTACAGTCCTCCTGATGGTGGCAATTGCCAATTTGCTGTACTATTGCATCAGGCAAAGAGAGTGGGCATTTTAAAATCTCCTGAAACCATGAGGCAAAAAAAAAATAGTAGAGTACTTAAAAAGTAATCCGTTCGATAACAATGGCTTCCCTCTTTTGGAGCATTTGGCTAATGATGAGGTCGCTTGCTGAATATATAACTCATATGGCGCGCGATGGGACCTATGGGGATAAGATTACGCTGTATGCAGCAGCAAACTTGAAAAACATCGACATCCAAATAGTTTCCTCTCTAAGAGTTGGTGGGCAGCATGCGTTCAATCTGTCAGCAAGTGTTTCAGCAGCTACCGTGTACCTTGAACATTTTGCCGATTCACATTCGGAACAAGTTGCCGATCACAGCGACGGTAATAAAAAAATAATATGATGTAAATGACCCAAGGAAGAAGGAGAAATTTCTGAGGATTATGCAAATAAAATGCATATAGAGTAGGACGTCGTTAATTTTGAAATGAGTGACGCTGACGCAAAAAGTGGCCCCGTTGGAATAACTTGTTTTAAGGGCACGGACATTGCTGTAGATATAGCTAAGGGACTTACTCGTGGTAGCCGAACAAACGAGACAGAGTCTGAATTGGAAAATGAAGTCAACAAAAGCATAGCACATGATGGTAATAAGCTGATGGAAGTTCAGTTTGTCTCAGAGGTAGAAATCGACTTATTTGCGACGAGAGGGGATAGCGAATGTCACATTGGAAATCTTTCCAATAAAGTTTTAGAAAAACTCTAAGAAATAATTTAAGCGTCATCGGCCTTCCTATTTGCTAGTAATGCGTGCCACATACCAAACATTACGTAAAGTTGATACAGGATTCAGGGCGATAGTGCAACGTCTGAAACCATTTCTGCCAGGGCTTCATCTTTCTGGTAGGTTGAAGTGTTGTTTAATCAGCGCTCGAAGCCTGGTACTTCGACTGGTACATAATCATTAGGATTTTTTGGGAAAAAAATTGACAACAACTGATGATAAATTGGCATGCCACTGTTGATGTTATCGTTCGTGTTAAAGTCGTTAGTAGTGATGCACCATTTTAGAACAGTTTGAATGATTTCACCAGCTGTCACTTGTTAATCCAAAAGAAAAGTATTATTATCAGTAGTGTTACTGAAATTTTTGACATTAACGTTATTAAGTGTCAATCGGTTTTAATGAAGTATTTGAATTCATTTTTAAGAATGGCTATCTTGATATATTCAATTTTGAACCTGGGATAATGCATTTCTATCCCTCTGTGGCCTCACTCCACCTCAGTAATCAGTTCCATATGACTATAAGTAGAAAATGTTTGTTCGGTCAAGATGGCTGGATATTAGCCTCGTTTTTTATTTTTCGTTTTTATGGACGGAGACGAAGTCTCCGTCCATAAAAATGAAAAAAAAAAAAAAGAAAAACTCGGCCAATATGCAGCCATTTTGACCTCACGCTTGGTCAATAGCACAGATGAACATATTTCATGCAGACCCACACAAATCTGGCAAGGGAAGACAGTGCAAAAAATGCACTTCCGAGCCCGGAATTTGTCTAACGTGTAGGTCAGTGGACTTCCTTTTCCTTGCAATTCGGTTCATGAGGTGTTAACTTCGGCACTGATCAAACAAGAATATCGTCAAAATCTGTTGCACTAATTAAAGAGTCCGAACTAATGATATAAAGAGAGCTATTGGTCAGCGTTCTAATTGTTTTTACGTTTGTCAATTTGATACCAAAAGCACATCAGTATAAGGGTTTGTACCGAATGCTTCTTTGTCTTTAGCAAATAAAAAGACGCTGATTAATATCAGCGAGCCTGCAATATGCCATCAATATTGGTCTTAGGATTCTTTGGTGCAACAGCTGTCACTTTAACATCTCAATGTGGATGTCCGCTATAACAACAATGCACTAGCGCAGTTAAACGATTACATTGGAGGCTTATTACATTCAGGAGCAAATGTTATTACATTTAGGACAGTTATTACATTTAGGCCTTCAGCACACATCCCAGTCATCTTGGTTGTTGCTCACGAAGTACACTTGGGCTCTCGTTAGCGTCTGATTCATTATTTCATCAAAACCATGCGGGTGGTACACCGCACTGATCCCGTGGTCCGTGCCACACAACTTAAACAGTTCCTCGTTAACCCTATTGACGAATTCTTGGCCCTGGTCGGACATCACAATTTTCGCCACTCCATATCTGGTGATCAGGTTGTACAGGAAATCCGCCACACCTAGAGGACCGATAAATATTTGTATATTAGAGCAAGTCAAGTTTAAACCAAGCTTGAACTTGACTCAAGCAAGCATAAAAAAAGCTATCAATATCTAGTAACTTTGCTACATTTTGCAAAAAAAAAAAGTTTTGGCTTCGTCAAAACTGTTTCAAATTTTTGATATTTGTGACAGGCTATACGCAAGGAAAAGTATATAACTGAACTGCCATTAGAAGGATTATTTTGCGCGCCTATTCAGAAACGAGCATGTTTAATTACTGTCCTTCATAGATTGACAACTAACGTGGTAAATATTTGTATAATAACATATGCTAAATATACTTAAATCTCAGTACTCTACAATTAATTTTGGATATTACATACCCTCAGCCGATTTCCCTTTAAGAGGAGCTGCCGCTGGCCACTTGCTTGAAATAGCAAGTACAGGTGATTAAGTACTTATTGCCACGAAACGTTTCGGGCAGAGGTCCTACCAGATCGATACCAATACGATGTCACACAGTGTCCTTTACTTTAATCAGGCATAGCTGGGCAGGCTTTTCCAATTTCTTTGAAGTACGCTGGCAAACATCGCAACGCTTTACAATTTTAGTCCTCCAGCAATCGAACCCAATAGTAGCGAAATGTAACCTGGAAGAAGAACAGGAACACAGAAGTTAAGAGCGATCAACTAAATTGTAACCACAATTTTAAAGTTCAAGAGAAGCATCACTGAATTAATTACAAACCTCTTCTCTCGTCTTGTCACGGCCGAAGTGACCAGCAAGTTTGTCAGAGTGACAAGCTTTCAGTATTTGTTGCTGCTCGTCTCGGCTGTGAACCCATCTTTCAGGCTAACCATTTTTCTGACCAATTAAAAACAGCGCACCATCTTCAAGAACGAATTTTTGGGCTTTCTTGTGTAAATCTCTTCCCTGATCTTTCGAAAAATCGATCGGATGCTCGTTATGGCGGAGATAGTGAAAAAACTTCGTTGTTAGCTTTCGTTTCGGCCATCGCTGACGCAAGGAATCACGAGAGTAAGGGCCTGTTTACATGGAGGTGGGAACCCCAGGTAGGTGAGGTAACCCGCCTAGCCGTGGTCGAAAAAAAAAAAGCGTTTACATACAATGGGGGGGGGGTCGAAATCCCTTAGGACACCGGAATGTTAAAGTCGTGCCAGAATTTTTCAGTCGTGCTGGATAGTTGAAGTCGAGAAGGAAATTAGTTAAAAAACGACCTGATTGCGCCAACAATACGTTTTAATCAGCCTCAGAATTATTTCCCGTGACTGTCAGATTAACATGGATCACACAGATGTTAAGCGTTAATGCCTAATCAGTTAAGTTCTGTCTGTGGAGAATATCACAGAGATGCACACCCTGCAGCCGGGGAACGATTCAGCTCTATTTCTAAGCATTAATCTGCGTTATTCCAATATTTTCTCTTTTTGTTGTTGCCATATTTGTAAATTTATAATACGATGCTTATACCAGTTTGAGTCAATAGAATGTGCTATTATAAAATAAAGGAATTGAAACTCAATGTATTATTGAGTATATTTGCTATTATCAAACATATATATCCAATGTGTAGCGCATAGAGTGAATATTGAAACACTTTTAAAATAAAAGTTACTAAGATTCATTATCATAGGTAACTAATAAATTACCTTTCAGCAGCTTCTTGTCCTCTGAAATGAAAACAAGATGACTAATTACGATAAGGTTTGCAAAATCATCTCAGTCCCTAAATGAAATGATACAGAAAACCTGGCGTCTAAAGGGTGCATAATTTTTTCCAAGCATTAACCCCCCGGCTGATGCTATCGTGAAAGACTAATTTATCTAAAAAAACAAAAGTATTTTCCTAACTCAAAAAGCGTATTGTATACAAAAATAAAGGTTAACAGAAACAAATACAAGGGTTACTTATCGCGGAAAAGTCTGGTATTTTACATTGAGCTCCTCTGCCAAACAAAAGCCAGAAGGAAATTATTTGCTCTAACTTTTAGAGTACAAAAGTACTCCAGCGGGAAAGTGTGTTCAAAGTGTGCAAAGTCTTGAAACAATTTGAAGGTTGAAGGACTTCCATAGCCTCCCTATAAACTTCTGCCTTACAAAGTTCGTTCGAACAATCGCACGAGCAGTTGTTCAAGTATTGCATTCCTTTGCTAATTGATTTCCAAACACACTTGTTTGGATATCCAAACCCGTATTTTTGGATGTATGAAATAATTATACGAGCCTAAACACAATCCCTATTGCTATTTTTTAGCAGCATTTACTTATTCATTTGCCGTTCACCGTCGTCGTATGAAACGTCATTCTCAACGTCCCCGTAAATATGTTACATTGTCAATATATGAAACTTGCTGGTGAGGAGAGTTAAATTAAAAATAAAAAAGAAATAAGTAATTATGTACTTATGTAATTATAAATCATCGCACTAATCTATTGATTTTACGGAGACCACTCGTGCACAAAAACCTGGCTGAATATAGATCCATCGCTAAATATCTATTTGCAAGTTGGAGTAGAACGTGCATAAAAAGAGAGTTATTAAAGATCGACTTTTGTAAAGTCCACAGAGTCCCATCGTCTCTCTCAAATTTCCGAGCGCATATCATACATAGAAAAGATGTGCATAAAGGGAAGGGATGGGTAGCTCACACGAATTTCACTTTACTCAGTGAAAAAGACACAAGGTAAGAAAAAGAGGTAGCAGCATCATATTGTTCCTTGAGCTGCTACACACTGGAGATGAAAAGCTAGAGCAAAAAAAAAAATTGGGAGACAGCTGAAATAAATCTATGTTCTCAAAGCCTAAGAGTGAAAAAAATTAATTCAATTTAAGTCAACCGCCATCTTACACACACCCCCCTCCCCCCCGCTTAATTTAAACAAATAATATGAAATTTAACGTGTGAAAAAAAGCGAAGAAAAAAGAGCAACGATTTTTGCCATTAACCAATCATATTTAAAACACGATTCGATGTACGTTGTGAGATCCGACAAGTCCATCATCAGATTTATTTACCTCAGGGGGAAGACAAAACATTCGTAGCAAAAAGTTATATATACAACGTAAAAATATAGCGCCAAGACGTTCGAAACACCAAGCGCTAGAGACCGTCAGAGAAGGTAACGCTCTAAACGGAGCAGTTGAGATGGAATAGCTTAGTCATATGTGAAATTCAGCTTACACCTATCCATTCTGGCACGAGTAATATGGCGAGATTTCTATCTCAGCCACTGAGATTCAATTTATGGCTTCGCGCTTAGAATTCAGTATACCAAGCTACAGTGCTGTTCTTTTGAAACCCTTCGAGCTCAATGGGCGCTTCGTGATTATTTGAACGAATGATTTCCTAATGATAAATTACTTGAACTTTAAGTCAAATATCATAGCAATAACAAGAGCGTAGCTATGCTGAAGAGGCAGATTGAAAACTGTGATCTTAAAGATGAAATCCGAAATACGAACAGAAACCTCTTGGATGGACCAATCTGCAACTGAGGCTAAGACACACTTCCGCAGGACACAAAGTTTTAGTGTTCATCTTCTGGAAAACTTGTGCGAAGAAAATGTGGGTTGTAGATTTCACCAGATAAGAGTACAAATCTATTTTTTTTTCAACCAATTTTATCTACGAGATTCTTCCAATGAGGGAATCAGTTGTAAACATTACACGGAATCAAATGATTTAACTCATGAAAAATGCTCCACCCAAATGAACTACTGCGTCAGCACTAAAAAGTCAACAGATATCAGTGAAGAATCCCCCCGGCTAGATGTGCCTCGTTCTTAGGCGTTTATGTATTGTCACAGTGCCTGTTTTATGCCCTTATTTCATTATGACCGCATTTTTTCTAGTCACCAAAAAAGGCGACTCCAATATTTTGAAGTTCGTAATAGATTATACATACGCTGTACAGGAAAATATATATTGTAAATTTTGATGTACCACGGTCCCGCCGAAAACGACTACACTGACAAAAAATGTAACAGATTTTTCATAAGAATGAGAACTAAAATCGAACAACTTCACTTTTTTCTCCTTTCCTTTTAAGACAGCGAGCTCTGGAGAAAGCACTATGGCATGAAGCGCCATAGCATGAACCGCCATAGCCTTCAGTCTGTGACAACTGTCAATATTCAACTTGTATACCAACTGAGAGTAATGGGAAGATAAAACGTATCAACGGTGGCGCATAAAAGTCATCGTTTACTTAAGCAATAAACCACTCTCACTATCGGTTTACCTGCGCAATAAACCGCGTACGAGATGTTGGGAGAATACGACAAAAGTTGTTAAGCCAAAAGCCGGCGACAAAAGTATACAAATAGGAGGTCGTTCAACAAATTGACCAGCGGTAAGTACGTTATCTCTCTAGATAAAACCATTACTACTTTTGTTTCTCGTTGAGTGCACAGCTTGTAAGGCTGTGTGATAATGGAGATTTCAATGACCCATTGCTACAGATAGTTAACTTCCCTCTTTTTCTCTCTCAGTAAAAATAAAACAAAACTGAAAGACAATCCCAGGGGATAACAGCTGATAATCGAAATAGCAATGTAGATTAAAGGCACCAATGACAGCGTACTAAAAAAACCAATAAGAACAAATCAAAGTGCTATACATGAACGGCGACAAGTATGTGTTGCACTTTTAGTAGAGAGAGGAGAAAAAAGTGAAGTTGTTCGACTTTTAGTTCTCGTTCTTATGAAACTCGTCCTATAAAATCAAGCAAAGGAATTGTTGTTATTGTTGTTATCGAGTTGCTCCAACTTAACAATTATCCATATACACTACAAATACACTGTGACACCTCCAAGTTATTATAATTTCTAATTTTTTTGAAGTTCCACTCAGGTTCGTGCTCTTTGATGGTATTCAGATTTCCAGTTTACTTTACCGCTAATGCATGAGTTTCTTTGCCGCTAAACCACTAAAATATATTTATACCGGGTCAAAAAAAATAAAAGTTGTGACCATGCCTTTCGCCAAAAGCTCTTACTTGCTCGAAAACCTGTGTTAATTACAATCATCAGAATCATCTGAATCAATTGACATGCTCAACTCAATCCTCTCTGTGCGGTAAATCTCGAGCCCTAACACCGGCCAAATATGGCCAGGCGCTTTGCCCGAGAAAAAGCAAATCGTACTTTGTGAGTTTTCCAGTAAATTCATGTTGTGCCTTGCTACCTTAATACATGTTCTAAATTTCATTTTATACTTATCATAATGGCGAAAATAACAAAACACGACGAGACTTTTAATTCAACCTCCTTCATATGTCCAGTGCATGTATTCAGTGTATGATACGATCACATGACTTAATTCATCCTTAACTCTTCAAGTTCAAAAGGAAAAAAAGAAGCTGGGCCCATCAACTATCCCGCGTGTTCTTATGGTTACTGGTTAGCCAAACATGATTATGTGACTATTTAGCATGCATTAGTAATAATACACACTTTTGTAGACGAGAATAATATAGGATAATCTTGTGGTTTTCCCAATAAATAAGACTTGCGGAATTCACCGCCGCATACCTTTAATTTCAACGATCAGATAAACAATTTTTAAAAGGGAGACGAGAAATATTTAATGATTGTTTGCCGAAGTTTATGACACCGAAAACTTCGTTTTAAGCCAGCTTGCTCGCAGTGGAACTAATGGGTCAACAAGGGGGAAATTGTTTTTCATATTGTTCGCCGGCGAGTGCTTTAACGAGGTAGCCACGCAATTCAAATCTTATTGAAAGCACTGTTACTTAGAGGCAACGTTTATTAACTGAACTACACGTCAAAGTAAACGGGGGCAAGTTTCTAAAAAAACCATGGTGCTGCTTCACTGGAAAGTAGAACGAAATGATTTCCTTTTAATCAACCTTGTTGATAATTCGAATTGGCCACCGTAAAGAGATTCCAAGACCGACAACTCGAGCGTTAGCCCCTCCTCAGATGTTTCCGATAAACCCTCAAAAGAAACATAACAATTTGCACATTTGATTAGGAAAAATAATGCATAAAACCAACTGTAAAAACCGCGCATACACTCGTCAGCACCTCTATGAACGTTTCCGTTCTACCCTCAAAAGAAATATAAACAATTGCATATTTAATTAGGTAAAACCGTACAGACACTCCAAAAAAAAAAAGAAAAAAAAATCAATCAATAAAATGGTTATGGGCAAGTTTGTTTTCATTTCTTTTTCGGTTTTTTCCAGTGTCTTTATGCGTTTTTTGTTTTGATTTTCTTGTTTCTCACTTCTGTACGGCAACTCTAGGATCACAGTTCATAAGTCTTAGCTTGAACGTCGACTTCCTCGTTACACAGATCAAATTTGTCATAAAGTACAATTGGGTATAAAAATATATCCGAGCAGCCGCTGATTTTACGATAACCCTACTACACAAGAGCGCTGAATTGTCACTTAAAAGCTTATTGAACGGATGTAGACCATGTTTAAAAGAGAAGGAACTGATTGTCAGCAGAGTCACAAGAGTCAATTTATCCAATCAAACTTGGTGAGCGACCAAAAACCATAGTAGGGCTATGCATAAAGACTTTTACAAGACAAACAAGAAGTACGTTAACTTTCTGTATAAAAACCATCCCTACTTTTATTTCTCGTTTAGCGCGGAGCTTATAAGGCTGCACTTGGAAATTTGATACGCACATATTACCTTAAATTGTTTTTGTAACCTGCGTGCTAAAAGTGTTTAGCATTAAGCGATTTTGGATGGTTACCATCATTCTGGATATTTCTGTGACTTTTTAGAAGCTTTCAAACAAACTCACAAGGTGAGACCTAAAACACCTCGCGAGAGTTTTTTAGGGCTACTTTCACTCATTTCCAGCAAAAAGCGGAAAGAAGATTTTGCGTTTCCGAAAACATACTGACTTAAATTTCGGTAACCAGTAACTCTATGTCCTATCAGAGGACCTTCTTGTGAAGTTTAGGCAGCAGGTTTTCATGTCAGCAAATGAAAGATTTTGATCAGAAATAAAACGATCAGATAAACAACTGTTACAAAGGAGACTAACATTTAATGATTGTTTGCTGAAGTCTAGCACCGAAAACTTCGTTTGAAGCCAGTCTGTTCTCATTGGGACTCATGGGCCAGCCAGGAAAGGAAATCGTTTTTTACATCATCCTCCGGCGGGTACTTTACCGAGGTAACCACGTACTCCAAGTCTTATTGAAGGCACTGTAATACTTAGAGGCAATATTTATTAACTGAACTAAGCGTTAAAGTAAAGGGGGGCAAGTTTCCAAAAACTATTGTGGTGCTGGGTCGGTGGAGAAAATAAAAGAAATATGTTTTCCTTTTAATAAACTAAGTTAACATTTCGGATTGACCACCGTAAAGAGTTTCAAAGGCTGATAATTCGAGCTTTAGCCCCTCCTAAGACGTTTCCGGTAAACCCTTAAAGGAAACATAAATATATTTCAATATCGAATTAGGTAAAAACCGCGTATACACTCATAAAAAAATAATCTATCAAACAAATGCCTATGGGCAGGTTAGTTTACATGGTCCTTTTCACACCTCTTACAAGCTACGCTTTACCCTTCTCACTTTTATTAAATATATTATTTTGCAAAAAAATTGGAGTTGTTGGTATCCAATTTGAAAAAATATCCATATCGATCGTATACAATATCGGCTTTAGTTTGCTACCTGGAAGAATTTGTGTCAATGAAGATTTCCATGATTTATTAGCACAGGTAATTACCTTCTATATCTTCTTAAAATCTGACATGTTTGAAAAGAAAACAAAATGACTAAAAAACGACATGAAAATTCATCCAGGCCCATGCAGAAGTTATGAGAACACTCCCGAATAAAAGAGCTGAATTATCGCTTGGAAGAGATACACACACCGGCAAGGTGTAAAGGAGAGGAACTAATAAAGTCGGCAGAGTCTATAAAGCCAAGTTATTGTACGAATCACAAGGAAGCCATGCTTACAAAAACAGAGAGGGGTAGGGTGAGTCACTTTCACTGCTCATCTTTTAGAAGGCCTGGGAGAATTAAGTCACTGAGCTTATTTCAAGTCAGTAACATTTGAAGGTAAAACTACTGATCACTTGTAACTTCACGTAAACTACTAAACTACTTTAAAACTAAAGTTTAAATACTTCAATATCAAATAACTAACGATCAAAAAGTTTTTAGAGATCAAGTTCCTAAGTAAACCGGAAATAAATACAAGTTTACAAAGCCAACGTAGTCATCTCGTCGATTCCAAATTCGTGAGCGCATATCACAAACAGGAAAGGTACTCATAAAAGGATGGAGGCTGTCCAGAAAGGATAAGCATTTAAAAGAAGCGGTGGGGGGGGGGGGGGGAGGGAAAGTGGGTTGAATGACTTGTACCATATCAATATCCCGTTTTAATAACCGTGAGGAACTTAAGTCACTGATCGAGGCTGTCCAGAAAGGATAAGCATTTAAAAGAAGTGGTGGGGGGAGGGGGGGGGGGAAGTGGGTTGAGTAACTTGTACCGTATCAATCTCCCGTTTTCATAAGTCTGAGGGACCTAAGTCACTAAGCGTAGCAATTTATTTCCATTACATGTAATGCACGTTAAAAAAGTTAGAATTGTCTAAAAAGGAAATATTACAAATCGAATAGTTGTTATCGTTAAAGCTTCGAATTTACCTTTCAATTTATTGCTACTCAATTCGTTTATTAGCTGTTAAGAGGCAAAAATCCTGCACGAACAGCAAAATACTTCTACTTGTGGGAATAATTGCGAACGCATGCATGGTGCAAACCTCTCTCGAGCCTGAGAAGCGATTTCCAATTTTCAAGACAAGAAAAAAAGCCGTCTTTTTTTTGTTTGCTTTCTTGTTTGTCTTTGTTTTGCTTTGTTGTTCTTGGTTTTTTAATCGATTTACTCCAATTTAAATGTGCTAATAATGAAGATCTCTATAATTCATTAGCATAGATAATTACCTTCCAACCTTTTCATACGAGCTGAAAAGAAAAAAAATAGGAATTACCATCGGGTATGAAAATACATCCCAGCCCCTGCTGATTTTGTGAGACGTTTAAGCTTATAAGCGTATAAAACGTGTATTGTCACGTATAAGCATTGAAAACGGATTTACATCATGTTTAAAAGGCAACGAATTAATAGTCAGCAGAGTCACCAGAGTCAAGTTATCCAATCAAACTTGGTCAGCGTACATAAACCATAATAGAGCTATGCATTAAGACTTTGACAAATAGAAAAAACGGTAACTACGTTATCTTTCTGGATAAATCCATCCGTACTTTTGTTTCTCGTTTAGTGCACAGCTTGTAAGGCTGTGTGATTATGAAGATTTCTATAATCCATTGCCACAGACGGGTTACTTTCCTCTTTTTCTCCCTCAGTGAAAATAAAACAAAACTGGAAAAATAATCCATACAGACTTTTTACAATCTCTGCTTCCGTGTGCTACTTGGAAGACTTTGAGCCGATAATGAAGATTTCTATAATTTATTAGCACAGATAATTACCTTCTTTCTGCTTCTCATGATCAAATTCTGAAAGAAGAAAAAAACAAGAAGGACTTACCATCGGTTATAGAAATACATCCGAGCTTAAGCTGATTTTATGAGAACACTACTACACAATAGCGCTGAATTGTCATGTATAAGTTCATTGAGAGCATGTGGAACATGTTTAAAAGGGAAGGAATTAATAGTCAGCAGAGTCAAGTTATCCAATCAAACTTGGTAAGCGTACATAAACCATCATAGGGCTTTGCATAAAGACTTTTATAAAGAGTAAAACGGTAACTACGTTATCTTTCTAGATAAAACCATCCGTACATTTACAAGAAAAAAAAAACTTGGATCACAAAAAATGTGTTCTGCGCTTCGAGGCAGGAGACTGAGAGGTTTGTTTCCAATTGCTAGCAGACGAAAACTCCGTAAACATTCAGCAACTGTGAGTCAAAAAGTGATGTACGAAGGGAAAAAATAGAATCTCCCTTGGTCAGGAGAGCAAAGGTTTGGTTCGTAGCATCAAAATTTGAGAACGTTTGTGAACAAATGCACTTGGAAATTTGATACGCACATATTACCTTAAATTGTTTTTGTAGCCTACGTGCTAAAAGTGTTTAGTATTATGCGATTTTAGATTGTTACCATCATTCTGGATATTTCTGTGACTTTTTAGAAGCTTTCACACAAACTCACAATGTCAATGAATATATCTATGATTTATTGGCACAGGTAATTCCCTTTGATATCGTCTTAAAATCAGACATGTTTGAAAAGAAAACAAAATGAGAAATTACGACATAGAAGTTCATCCAGGCCCTTCCTGAGTTTACTAGAACGCTTCTAGATAAGAGAGCTAAATTGTCGCTTAGAAGAGATGCAGACCGGCAAGGTGTAAAAGGAAGGAGCTAATAAATTCGGCAGAGTCTGCAAAGCCAAGTTATTGTATGGATCACAAGGAGGCCATGCATGCAAACACAGAGTGGGGTAGGGTAAGTCACTTCACCTCTCACTTTTTAAAAGCCTAGGGGACTGAGTGGCTAAGTGTGTTTTAATTCAGTAACATTTAAATGTAAAACTACTGATCACTTGTAATTTCACGTAGACCACACTTCAGAACTAAAGTTCAAATGGTTCAAAATCAAAATAACTAACGAGGAAAAAGTTTTTTAGAGATCTCGTCCCTAGGTAAGCCGAAAATAAACACAAGTTTACAAAGTCAACATAGTCACCTCGTCGATTCCAAATTCCTTAGCGCATATCACAAATAGGAAAGATACTCATAAAAGGATGGATCCAAGCCCCCGCTGATTTTGTGAGACGTATAAGCTTATAAACGTATAAAACGTGTATATTGTCACGTATAAGCATTGAAAACGGATTTATATCGTGTTTAAAAGCGTACATAAACCATAATAGAGCTATGCATAAAGACTTTAACAATTAGAAAAAAACGGTAACTACGTTATCTTTCTGGATAAATCCATCCGTACTTTTGTTTCTCGTTTAGTGCACAGCCTCTAAGGCTGTGTGCTTATGAAGATTTCTATAATCCATTGCCACAGATGGTTTACTTCCCTCTTTTTCTCCCTCGGTGAAAATAAAACAAAACTGGAAAAATAATCCATACAGACTTTTTACAATCTCTGCTTCCGTGTGCTACTTGGAAGACTTTGAGCCGATAATGAGGATTTCTATAATTTTTTAGCACAGATAATTACCTTCGGCATCCTTCTTAATTCCTGAAAGAAGAAAAAAACAAAAAGGAATTACCATCGGTTATAGAAATAAATCCGACCTTAAGCTGATTTTATGAGAACACTACTACACAATAGCGCTGAATTGTCACGTATAAGTTCATTGAGAGCATGTGGAACATGTTTAAAAGGGAAGGAATTAATTGTCAGCAGAGTCAAGTTATCCAATCAAACTTGGTAAGCGTACATAAACCATCATAGGGCTTTGCATAAAGACTTTTATAAAGAGTACACGGTAACTACGTTATCTTTCTAGATAAAACCATTCGCACATTTACAAGAAAAAAAAAACCTTGGATCACAAAAAATGTGTTCTGCGCTTCGAGGCAGGGCACTGAGAGGTTTGTTTCCAATTGCTAGCAGACGAAAACTCCGTAAACATTCAGCAACTGTGAGTCAAAAAGTGATGTACGAAGGGAAAAAATAGAATCTCCCTTGGTCAGGAGAGCAAAGGTTTGGTTCGTAGCATCAAAATTTGAGAACGTTTGTGAACAAATGCACTTGGAAATTTGATACGCACATATTACCTTAGATTGTTTTTATAGCCTGCGTGCTAAAAGTGTTTAGTATTATGCGATTTTAGATGGTTACCATCATTCTGGATATTTATGTGACTTTTTAGAAGCTTTCAAACAAACTCACAAGGTGAGACCTGCAACACCTCGCGATATTAAAGGGTTTTTTAGGGCTACTTTCACCTATTTCTATGATCCATTGCCAGGGTGGTTACCTTTCCTCTTTTACTCCATTAGTGAAAATAAAACAAAACTGAAAAAATGATCCATATGGACTGTGTAAAATCTCGGCTTTCGTGTGCTACGTGAAAGACCTTGTGCTGATAATAAAGATTCCTACAAGTTATTAACACAGGTAATTACCTTCCAACCACTTCTTTATCCCTGAAAAGAAAAAAAAAACCAGAAATCACCATCGGGTCTGAAATTGCATCCAAACACCCGCTGCTTTAGAGAGAAAACTTCTATACAAGAGCGCTAAGTGGGTTGAGTAACTTGTACCATATCAATCTCCCGTTTTCATAAGCCTGAGGGACTTAAGTCACTGAGCGCAGTTTATTTCCGTTACATTATTGCACGTTAATCAAAGTTAGAATTGTCTACAAAGGAAATATTGCAAATCGAATTGTTGTTAAAGACCTTTAGCTCCTTAGTAAGCTGATAAAATACGGCATTTCAACTGAATAGGAATTTTATCGTACTGCATTCGGCTTAAAGCTTATCGTGAAAGTTTCGAATTTATCTTTCAATTTACTGATCCTGTATTCGTTTATTAGCTGTCAAGAGGCAAAAATCCAGCACAAAATACTTCTAATCGTGGGAATAATGGCGTACGCACGCATGGTATAAACCTCCCACGAGCCTGAGAAATGATTTCCAATTTCTAAGACACGAAAATAAAACCGTGTTTTGTTTTTTTGCTTTCTTGTTTCTCTTTGTTGTCGTTGCTGTTGTTGTTGTTTTTTTATGTATCGCACATCAAATATAAAGGAGAGAATATAGTAAAGTTGTTCGACTTATAGTTCTCGTTCTTAAGAAACTCATTCTATAATCTCAAACAAAATAATTTGTATTTTTTTTAATCAATTTAATCTAATCTAATGATACATCCAAGTACACTATTTAAAGTGCAACTCATAAGACATTTTGATATTGAAAATTTCCACGATTAATTAACACAGATAAAAGGAAAAAAAGAGGAAAACCTTTAGAAGAGACGAACTATAGGTCTAAAGACCTCTACTTCGTGTCGTAACTGTAAAAAAAACCTTTTGAGGGAAATTTTTTAAGCCGCACTCAGCTTCGCGCTCTTTGATGATATTCGAATTTCCAGTTTACTTTACGGCTGATACATCAGTTTTTTTTACCGCTAAACCACTCAAATCAGTCTCTGAACCATAAGTTTAAAAAAAAATTAAATGGCCAAAAAAATTAAAATTTGTAACCAGACTAATGACTGTAGATAAATGAAAATCCAAAACGTGCAATGCAGTGAAGAAACGAATGTAAGAGATCCTCGCAGCTATAAACACTACTGAACTAGTAGTTGAAATAAGACCTGCCAAAAATTCAGGCCCGAAAGGGATTTGAACCCATGACCTTTGCGATAACGGTGCAGCGCTCTACCAACTGAGCTAACAAGCCAACTGGGAGCTGGTCATTAAGTTGGGTCCAAATAAACCGTCCAAGTGATGAATAATGATTGTAAATATATGAAAATCATATATGCGCACTGCCGTGAAGAAATTAATGTAGGAGATCCTCGCAGCTACAAATACTACTGAACTAGTAGTTGAAATAAGACCAAAAGATGTTACTAGCTCGAAAACCTGTGTTACTCACCTTCAGGAAAATCATCAAACGTGCTCGACTCCATCTTCTCTCCGCTATAAATTTCAACCTAAAAACAGGCTAAATTTGAATGGTAACATTATTATTCTGTTAGCTATAAATAGAGAAGGCATGATTTATCCTTTTCTGAAATGGCACCGAATTATGGTAACCACATTGATCAAATCAAAAGATTACCTCAATTCACAAAACTGTAAAACTTTTCCAACTAGATGCCAGTTTCCGTACGAATGTCTTAATTGGCCATATGTCTTTATTGTCGATACTGTGTCAGTTTCAATTTTAAGCTCGTTTGTTTTTCTAGATTTCAGCCTGGAATGGTTAACCCTAGCATACCAGTCATACTAATAAATAGCATAGTAATACAAGAGTATGCAAACAAAAATTCAGGATATTAGATATCTATAATTATTTAGAATATACCTCAGTAGCAAGCATATACTGAACAATTATTGGATATCCAGAATAATCAAGGTCAAGGTATAGGAGATGATTTCGAAAAAAACAAAACAAAATATGCGTTTAATGTATGCTCTCCGAGGTTAACAGGCGCTGAGATATTGTCATAATGCCTGATTTATGCTATTATTTTAGTTAATTTGTTAACTTTTTTTGGTTGTGCATGGCACTAGAATTGCAAGGACATTGGAATTGTCATGTTGTGCTTTGTTGCCTAAATATGTGTTCTACATTTCAATTTGTACTTATCCACTTGATAATGACGAGAATCAGAAAATACAACCAGACTTTAATATCAAACCCAATCATATGTCTATCTACGTATTCAGTGTATAATACGATCACATGACAAGTAACACGATTATCTTCTAGCCTTGCTAATTCTTGATATTCAAGTTCTAAAGAAAAGCGAGGCCAATAGAATGTCACGTGTCAAATGCACAGTTCAAGTTCAAATAAAATCAAATTTAAATTTTTCCCACAGCGATGTCACTGACGCGTTCATCTTTCAATCGAGAAATAAAGCTCACTTGGTGCCTCAAGAGTGTAGATCGACAAAATAAATCCATGATGCCGTTATCATGTTGACATTTTGACGACGGTTGAGTTATTGGAGAGGTTATGAATGACCATATGGCAAACTAAAATAATCAGTGTTAGATTTCTTGCCCTTTTTTTTTCAGCCGTTTATCTTTCAAAGTGACTAAATTTTCACTAGTTGTGTGCAAGATCATTGTTGCTATTTTTCTTAAGAGATTTGTTGTGGGGTTTTTGGAAAAGTGAGTGAAATCGTAGGTGTTTTACTGTTTGCCGTTGATGTAAACATAAGGGTAAAATTATAAATTCTTACATTTGTAATGCATCGTAACAACGAGGTTCAGTTCCGCTCATTAAGCACTAAAAATAACATAACTTGACGAAAAAAATAGCGTTAGCTTTCATAAAATAAAAGAAAAAGATAGACAAAACTTTCATACGAAAAGGATTGAATTTCTTCAAGAACTTCTTAACCGGAATAATGCATTTCTAAGAACTAAAATGATGCAATAGAAAGCGAAAAGTCACGGAAAAACACCTAATCACACATTTACGTATGTAATATGCATGAAATATCACGCAAAAAAAAAACAGTTTCGAAATGAATTTTTACTCTATTTTGTAACTCTCCGAAGGTATAACGAAGGAAGAAAAAACGGGATACATGCCCTGAATCATTGAGTCATTCTCTCGGCTGTGAAATAATTACAAAACCTGAACACTACTAAGACCTATTTTTCCTCCCGTTGACTAAATAACTCAGTATATTTATTCCCATCACGTACATGATTGGTGCTAAGCCAGTTTCTCCACCATATATATATATATATATATATATATATATATATATATATATATATATATATATATATAACTAACTGCAGACAGTACTGTTTCGGCCTTCTGGGCCTCATCAGTGCAGTGCTGATCCTAGGATGGAGGAAAGACTATATAGCTACCTCAAGTGATCTCACATATGTGGGATCATCTAAGCCATGCCAGAGTGCTCAAACTAGAAAAACTAGTGAGCATGCATAATGCTAGCAGCAATGACTCATCCTAGTAGAGTGCTCAATTTGGACATGAAAGCAAAGCTTTGTATGCCAAAGAGCTATATCTAACTGCAGACAGTACTGTTTCGGCCTTCTGGGCCTCATCAGTGCAGTGCTGATGCTAGGATGGAGGAAAGACTATATAGCCACCTCAAGTGATCTCACATATGTGGGATCATCTAAGCCATGCCAGAGTGCTCAAACTAGAAAAACTAGTGAGCATGCATATATATGCATGCATATATATGCATGCGTATATATATATATTCTATATTATAAAGATTCTTCAAAAATTGAACCAGAGGGAGCGCAAGGTGTATACTGGACCTTCAAGGGAACCATACCTTAATACATATATTGACAAATTAAGGCAAGAAATCAGTGATGAGACTTTGCACAATCTACGATCTCCACGTAATAATCTAACCAAACGTGAGAGAGCAGCTCTGTTTAGACTAAGCAACAACACGGACATAATAATCAAGCCCGCAGATAAAGGCGGAGCTACGGTCATCATGAATGCAAAGGACTATGTAAAGGAGGCTAAACGCCAACTAGACAATGAAGAATATTACAAGAGAGTAGGAAGAGATCTCACTCTTGAACACGAACAGCTCATAAACCAGTGCTTAGATACACTTATGGACGACGGAGAATTAGAAGAAGAAGTAGCTAAACTCTTAAGACCAGCACAATCAAGGACTCCTATATTCTATATGCTCCCCAAAATACACAAAGTTAACAATCCAGGTAGACCAGTAGTATCCTCCGTGAACAGCCACACGGAGAAGCTATCAGCTTATGTGGACGAATTTTTGAGACCTATAGCAGAAAAGCTACCGTCATACATACAAGATACCACACACTTCATCAAGCGAATACGGAGTTTGGGCAAGTTACCCGAAAAGTGTTACTTAGCAACTCTGGACGTATCAAGCCTATATACGAATATAGACATAGACGAAGGACTCACTATTTTGGAGGAAGAGCTAGGCAAAACGAACCAGAACAAGCCATCACCGATGACATTATCGTGTCTCCTCGAGAAGGTTCTTAAGCTTAACAACTTTACCTTTGGCAATGAACACTACATTCAAATCAAAGGAACAGCCATGGGAACCAGAGTCGCTCCCAACTTTGCAAACGTATACATGGGTAGACTTGAAGAAAGATTCGTGTACCAAACAGAGTGGATGGACCATATCATACTCTGGGTACGCTTTATAGATGATATATTCCTTATCTGGAAGAGTGATAAAGACTCTTTGATTAATTTCATAAATTACCTTAACAGTGTAGCACCCTCAATCAAGTTTACACACGAAATCTCCGCACATTCAGTGAATTTCCTTGATACGACCGTTCTAAAGGACGATCAGGGCAACATCAGTACAGATGTTTATCAGAAACCAACTGATACTCATCCATACCTCCATTGGACATCAGCACATCCACCTCATCTGAAACGGAGCATCCCATACAGTCAAGCCTTGAGGTTGAGGCGAATATGCTCTTCAACAGACACATTGAAGAAACGAATCCTGGAATATTCGGATTTCTTTGTAGCGTGTGGTTATGCACAACGAAAAGTTCTCCACGAAATGCAGAAAGTGCTAACATTGACTCAAGAGGAATGTTTACAGACCAAAGAACGTGAACCAATAGATCGAATTCCTCTGGTTACTACATTCAACCCCCATACCACATTTATTGCAGAAATTGCTAAACGAAATTGGAACTTTCTCAAATCAAAAGAAAGATTATCATTCATCTTCAACAAGCCACCTTTAGTAGCCTACCGACGACCGAAAAGTCTACGAGACAGACTTGTTCGTTCAAGATTTGTAAACGAAACACCTCAGAATTTGATACCAAAGGGATGTAGAGCATGTGAAAGAACGAAGTGTAGTCGGTTTAAAAAGATCAACCAGACCACAACTTTCACCAGTCCCAATAACAACAAGACCTATACCATATTTCATACAGTGGACTGCCAATCGTCATGGATCATTTATATAATCGAGTGCAACATTTGCAAACTTCAATACATTGGCAAAAGCGAAACTGCATTTAACCTACGGTTAAACAATCACAGAAACCATATTAAAAAGGGAGTGAGTAGCTGCGAACTCACGGAACACTTTTTACATAACAAACGAACTCACGACTTCAACAATAATGTTACCATAACCATTATAGAGCAAATCCGAAAAGATCATTTAGAGACTGACAAAAAGAAAGAAGTCCTTAGAGAAAGAGAGATTTTTTGGCAAAGAACATTAAACTCCTTTCAGCCATATGGACTAAACAAAAGAACTGGATAAAGCTTTTACGCGAAAACCTTTATAAAGTTTTAGGTACATAAATTGTTTATAACATACATTATAAAGGTTTTAAAACTGTTAACCAATTAGAAACACTAATTGTTTACGAGAGATTTGACTCAGCATTTAATTAAGCAACATGCACTGTACTACGTCACACAATTAACCAATTACGACTCTGTAACAGTTGCATGTTAAGGCCCCTGAGGAAGGCAAATGCCGAAACGCGTCGGGTCTTGAATAAAGCGTTGAAAACGGAAGCACATTCTCCATAGTGCAAATTATATATATATATATATATATATATATATATATATATATATATACAGCTTTCATTTCATAACAACCATCGATTTCCTCATTCTGTCTAATTTGGAACGATATAAGCACAATTGGTACTTTTCTCGTGACAGATATTCCTTAACCATCCCAAAGCGGAATACGTGTCTACGGAAAAAGAAATATCTTACTCGGAATATCACAACCGCATTTTAAGAGCAAATCCTTTTAAAGCGAAAGGTAAGATATGCATCGTTTTCTAAATGTGATTACACAGCGATTTCATGTTCCCTGCTTGCTTGTTAAATTGTAAATTTACGTTACAACGCCGGCGTAAAAATTCTAGGATTTTGACCACTCGAAGGGAACTTACAAACAGACAATTCAGCAATAGTGAGGCTCCTCGAGACACACAGTCATGTAATTCTGTGGATGTTAATTATCAAATAACTATAACATCGCCATCTGGCTCGTTTTAATACCTAGCCAACTAAAGCGAATTGTAATTGCGATAAAGATTTCGGTCAGTTATTGCTTGTTCCCGAAGGAGAAATTTAGGCACTCAGCTCGGCGGAATCAAAATGAGCCACAGTCCATCACATCAGTCTGATGTTACGAATACTGTCTTGTTTCAATTTTAACCTGCTTTAGAGTCAACATTAAGAAACGCTTCGGGTAACAATTCAATTAATTGAGGAAGGGTCCTTCATCGCGTCGAACCGACAAGTGGAAAAATCAAATGATCGAAACATGACGAAATATCAAATAATGATGTCGCCCGGCCCCACGGTTCGTTTTCATTACTCATCTGGCAATCATGAGTAATATATATCGATATTGACTTCTTTAGTTGAAGAAATTTAGGCCCATAAGCTTGGAGAATCCGAATTGGCCAAAGTCCGACAAATCAGTCTAATAGTATGCGGACTTACGAATACAATGTTGCTTCTGTTTTTCTAAAACACGTTTGAGAGTAAGCATTAGGAACCGCTTACGGTAATCTTTTAATTTACCACGAACAGTCTCACATCATGTAATAACATCGTACCCTTTGTCAGGCTATTCTATATTTGTACCTGGAAGATCACTAAGCTATAGGCTGACGACTTCACGGGCACAATAAAGTGGTTCTGCTGTAACAACAACAGAACCACTAACATTAAATCGACATGAAATGGTCATTAGAAATCGGTGAGGAGTAAACAAACAAATGTCTTCTGGCGACGCACGAACTCCAGAAAGCCTACTTCGCTTTCCAGGATTCACAAAACGCCGCTGGTTTTTATTGAAACGCCCCACTAATCGCGTAAGTAAAGAGGGCCTGCATGTAGTGTAACTCACAGCAGAGACGAATTTCTACGTAGTTATTTGACAAATTTCAGTTGCACAGCATATAATGAAGTCATTTTGTAGCTGCTACATAAAATTGGCTTTATCACCCGTATAACCGATGCCTTTCGTGTTCTTTTCTCAACCCTAGTATGTGGGGAATGATATCTTGTTTCCAATGCTTTCAATCTTGGATATTCTGCTCTTCCCCATCTCCTAAATTTAGCAGGCAAATTCTTGCAAATTGTGCGCTATTTATATATGTGCCAGCAGCTTCTTAGTGTTGTTTGTCTTCCGAGGATACACATATCACTATGCAAGCTGCATATGGCCAGGCGCTTTGCTTGAGAAAAGGCAAATCGTTCTTTCTGAGCTTTTTATTATATTCATGTTGTGCTTTGCTACCTAAATATGTGTTATAAATTTCATTTTGTATCTATATATCTACTTGCTAATGGCGAGAATGAGAAAATACAACGAGACTTTTAAATCAAACTCCAACTTATGTTTAGTATATACATTCAGTGTATGCTACGATCACATGACAGGAAACACGATTATTTTCTTACCTTGCTAATTTTTTATTCTCAAATTCCAAAGGGAACAGAAAAGCGAAGCCTATCGACTGTCACTGAATGTTCAAATGCCCGGTTCAAGTTCAAATAAAAACAAATTTACATTTTCCCTGCGGCGATATCACTGAAGCGTTCATCCTTCAATCGATAAGTAATGCTCTTTTGGTGATTCAAGAGTGTAGATCAAAAAAATAAATCCAATGTTCGTTTTACATATACATATTAAGAAAAGGAAAACAACAGACAAACTATTACTCACTCATCAGGGGATTTTGTTGTTAAGAGTATTCGTAACCATCATTTATATACTTTACAAATTTGCATGATATGCGTGGCGGTAATTTCAATGCTTAGTTCAATTGTTACGCAAAAACCACTAATTACACATTTGCGTATGTGTTATGTATGTGTTATGCATGAAAATATCACGCAAAAAAACAGTTTCGAAATGAAATTTTACTCCGCTTAGTTACTCGCTGAAGGTAAAATGATGAAAGAAAAACGGGATACATGCCCTGAATCCTTGAGTCGTTGAGTCGCTGTTTCGCCTGTTATATACATGCAGAACCTGAACAACACCCATTTTTCCTCCCCGTGGCTCAGTAATTTTATTCCAATCATGTACAAGATTGGTGCTCATCCAATTTCTCCACAATACAGCTTTCATTTCATAACAACCATCACTTTCCTCATTCTGACTAATTTGGAACGATATAAGCACAATTGTTACTTTCCTTGTGACAAATATTCCTCAAAACTATTCCGTGGCGGATATACGTGCCAGCGAATAAAGAAGTATCCTGCTCGGAATTAATATCACAACCGTATAGAGCAGATCCTTTTAAAGGAAACGGTATGATTTGCATCATTTTCTATATATGATTAACCAGTAATTTGATGTTCCTTGCTTGCTTGTTAAATTGAAAATATACGTCACAACGTCCGTGTAAAAATTCTAGGATTCTGACCACTTGAAGCGAACAAACAAACAAACAATATTCAGCAATAATAAGGTTCCCCGTGACACACATACAACCCTGAAGATGTTAATTATCAAATAAATGTAGTGTCATCATCTGGCTCGTTTTAATACCTGGCAAACTAAGCGAATGGTAACTGTGAGAAAGATTTAATTCAGTAATTGATTGTTCCCGAAGGAGAAATTTAGGCTCTCAGCTCGGCGAAGTAAAAATTAGCCACAGTCCATCAAATCAGTCTGATGTTACGAATTCTGTCTTGTTTCAGTTTTAACACGCTTAAGAGTTAACATTAAGAAACGCCTCGGGTAGCAATTCAATTAATCGAGGAAGGTCCTACCGAGTCATATCGAACCGACAAGTAGAAACATTAAATGATCATTGAACGTCAAAACATGACGAAATATCAAATAATTATGAAGTCGTCCGGCCCCACAGTTCGTTTTAATCGCTTGCCTGGTAATCACGAGTAATATATATCGTTATTGACCTCTTTAGTTGGCGAAATTTTAGGCCCATAAGCTTGGAGAATCCGAATTGGCCAAAGTCCAACAAACCAGTCTCATAGTATGCAGACTTCTGAATACAATGTTGCTTCCGTTTTTCTAAAACACGTTTGAGAGTAAGCAAAAGAAACCGCTTGTTGTAATCTTTTAATTTACTACGAAAAGCCCTACATCATGCAATAATATCTTACCACAACTGTTTTAACATACCTCTTTGTCGCCTGATTAATATTTCATATCTGGTCAACAGCCTTCAAGATGGCGGCTTCGGAGAGCAAAACAAATCAGTCAATTACAGTTAATGATATAAACAATAATGATCTAAGAATTTTCCTTTCTCAAAAGCGTTCTAAGATATGTCACGATCGTTTTAACATATATTTAAAGAGGCTATTCTCAGTTCTACCTGGAAGATCACTGAGCTAAAGTTGACGACTTCACTGGCTCAGTCAGATTCCAGAGATTCATCAATCGGCACAATAATGTCGTTCTGCTATAAATATACAATTAAAATCTGAATTAATGAGATGCGTCGGGTCATTTACATCATGCGATCTAGCTCTTTCAAAGCGGCTTACGAGCGCCAAGGATTCCCAAGATATATTGCTAGTCTCTCTTTGGGCAAACTCAGCTGAAACACAACCAACATTTGATGTCACTTTATTTTCCTCTGTGACCAAAATAGACACATTAGATTAAACAGTATACAAAGTTTACAATATTTACACTTATTCACTTGCACTTGTTAAGGTTTATTGTTTAGCGTTTTGAGGTTTACTGTAGGTATTTCCATTTCTTTTTTTCATACAGGTTTTGTTTTACACTTATTATCAAGCTGTAAAGAACTCTCTCGGCACCGAGTGACAACTTTTATAAAAGCAAGAACTTCTGGACATGCAGCAAAATACCTACAGATTCATATTTCAAGTGTGTTTTAATCAACTTCTGCTCTTTTCAGAGTGGAACTACTCTTTTACTTTTACTTTTAACGCATCATTTTCTACGTTCTGTTGCAGAATAATATAGTTTTTTTAGAATAAAATGGCAGATTTATATAAATATTCGAAAATTTTCTTTCAATTTTCTTACAACTCTTTGAGTTTATGTTAAACTCCCATCTATAAGATAATGTCAAGATGGATAATTAGGGGTGGTAATAAAAATGTATACAACTTCATTTGCGACGGTACCATTATTTTATCATTATGAAGAAAGGCACACTGGGGGAATAGATTGTACGGAGGGGTGAGTGTTTTAGAAAGTAACTCTAAGAGCCGGTTATTTAAACAAAGTTTAGCCGTTGTTTAACAAAACCGCGTTCTAAGCCATCTTCAACTTAGCCGAGCCTTTTATCAGAACATTTATTTTTGTAAACAATGTCGAGGGCCAAAAGCTAAAAGTGGAAGGACATTTATCTAATGAAAGTAACCCTCTTATAGAGAATCCCTGAGGCCCACTGCTTGCGTCAAACCGCAGTTTGGGTTAGACCTTGCGTAAATAACGGATTCCATGAAGACCAATAGGTGACCTGGCAATTTCGTGGAGTGCATGATCCACGGCGCCTTCGAGACTGGGTGTCACAAGATGGTGCGAAGGCGAGCGTGGCAACTAGTATCACCACAACTGTAATTTCCACCGTTATCATGCTTCCGAAATCTTTCAGAAACTGGATCAAGAAAACGATTTCATTCAGGAGATACACATAGAACACCTTATACTAAAATCTTGACGGGCTCGACTCCGTTTAAGTGCAACATGGCAATTTGGAATTGAAATCATATTGATGGCGGAAGGCCAACATGTTAATGCCGGTGTTAAATAGAGAATGATACATGGGCACGCGTAAATATGGAGTTTCTCTTCTCGTGTTCAACTCGATAGCTCACTCGTTCGTTACGCTCACTCGTGAGCTATCGAGTTAAACACGAGAAGAGAAACTCCATCTCTACACCCAGCCATGTATTATAATTTTGTTTATCATATAAACACAATGGCCCTTTACTGGGAAGAAAAGCCGATTTCATTAGGGAAGCAAAAAAAAATGAATCGAGAATCCCCGAATAACAATTTTCAATTTACAAAATTCTCCTTTATTGACTTTGAAGAAGTCTTTCAGGTAAACGGCCAAAATCGGCCGGTGGCAAATTTTCCAGTTGTTGACTTTCATCCTCAGCCGAAAGAAATGCTAACATCAAAGCCACTGAATAGATAACTTTCGTTTTTTCTTCACCTTCTAGGAAAGTCTGAACCTCACTGTCTGTCAGCGATACGGATTTTTTATTGTTTTAGCCGCCGTAATTCGAAAAAAATACAAAAAACTCCTATTTAGAATCGTGAAGGCTTTGCCGCTAACTCATCAACCTGACCGAGTAGAGCCAGAGGCGAAAGCCGTGCTAGAAGCTGATTGGCTATAACAACACACGTGAAAAAATACGATACTTTTTTACTTGTGTTGTTACGGCTTTTCTTAGGGCAGAAAATCCCTGTATAACAATGCAGTTTTTGTGATAAAGACCCATTTTTGAGCAGCATGCATAGCGCGACGTTGGCTATCGGTGGCCATTTGCTCAAAGTTGATTATACCACAAACTTCGAGGAAACAATGCAAGCCACGCACCCGTGAAAACCATGACAAAAACAGAGACGCGCGATACGTAGTAGCCAATACTGGGTCTCTAATGTTACTGAATGGTACCCTTGACGTGCTCTGGTTTTTGCTGATTTGTCGTAGAGACAAAGATTAGTGAAAGTCGCCATTATTTTGAATTTTCATATCTAGTCATAACTGGAAATGATAATTAGATCGTCAGAGCGACGGGCTAACGCTGTAAACGTCGCCTTTAAAACTCTCTTCGATGGTCAATTTACACAATAAAATTATTTAATGAAACCAAATTATCTTATAATACCTCAACCGACGAAACTCAAAAGTTTCTTTAGAAACTAACCTCCTTTTTTATAATTGGAAAAGCCTCGTTTAAATAATTTAATCGCATTCGGGCGTGTGTCTTGAATGTTCACTTGATTCATAAGCAAAACTTGGCGATAATTAGATGACATGTGAGACATACATGTAGAATCACAAACTTGGAGATGTATTTGACTGTAAGTTGTTTTTGAACTTTTTTGGGGCTAAGAATCTTTTCTCTAAAGCTTTTCCTAATTTCCATAACCAAAACTAACTCAATGTTCAATTTGATTTAACTGGTAATAGAAAATAACAAAATTTTAAAAAATTAAAATATCAGTCAATAAGTAAATGAAGGAGTGAAAGGAAGCAACCTGTAAATCCTTCTATCAAGTTTTGAAATATATAACAGTGAAAACTAAAGAACTCAACAGGAAGGTAGTACTTTCCTGAGCACAGGTACTCGACTCTTAATCAAGGGAAACTTAGCGGTGGTCAAACTTCCTTTATTCAAAGGAAAAGGAAAACCGTTTTGATATCCAGAAAGACCACCTAAAATTCTGACACGAATATTTCAAGTTACAGTTATAGTCATATAAAACGTCTCCGAAAAGAAGAAATAAAAGTAATTTTTCAGATGCAGCCTACAGAGCAGGCGCAATTTTGGTGCTAAGTATTTTTTCAGGGAAAATTATGACCACCAGCTTTAATTTTAATGGCAGCGGAAGGCTGGGGAGAGAAAGAAATTTGAACCGAGCGGGTAAGCGACAGTAAAAAGCAAGGAGAGGGGTGGGAGAGGGGGAATAAAAACTACGCCTTGATGGCAATTTCTACCTGATCAGTTTTAGTACTCTTATTACCTGTTTGCTGGATGATGTATGAATATTATAGGGGAGAAGTTATATGTTAATCACTCCTAAGAGTTAAAGGGTTAACTCGCCCCAATAAGACGCCTGCTACAGCAGGTTAACTATATGCTAGCTCTACTCACCCAAAAACTCCTAGAAATACTAAACAATGCCACTGATACGTATCCATATTAACTTTTATCATTAACAATTGTGTGTGGGAGACAGTTTATAATAAAAGTTAAGAGCTAGAACTGAAATGCATTTCTTGCGTATGTCCTATCTATGATCTATTGATATGGCTGAAATAGAGATATAACTAGTCAACTAGATTAAAATTACTCTGAAAAACTAGCTCTTGAATAAGGATAAAAAAATATGTCATAAAATTAACCAAATGGAACGAGCTGTAATGAAAGACACACTTCGATGAACGAGTGAAAGGCTAACTTAGGTATGATTTTGTCATGATTCTGTGGCTTCACATACAAGGAAATAAGAAATGACGACATTAAAATACATCTCTTAGAAATCAATAAGGTCACCAAACGACAAACATTGTAAACGTATGTTCTAGCTATTCATTTGCTCACGAAAACATTTTTTTACTCCGCTCCGAGTAACATAACAAAGGAGATACCGCTGAAACGCATGGTTATCGATAACGGTTACCGGGAGCTAAGTAAAATCTGAAAAAGTTTCGTTCTTC